>NW_027259721.1:0-24758 GCF_045791955.1 Oncorhynchus clarkii lewisi
TGGGGCCTGTTGCACAAAAGTAGAATTAAGACATCCGGGATAAATGACTCAGCTGAGCTCAATGAAGCCAAAACATGTGCGTCCAGGCTTAATTGGTTGCACAAAGACCAAGCCAGGATGAGCAGACACGGATTCATTAAGCCAGGTGAAACCAATCCTGGATAGGTGCGCGCTCACGGCTCACTCAAATAGACCCCGCCACAGATCACAGATTAACTGATTTACCATGGCAACTAGAGCCGCGTACTTTTCCCCGTCGGAAGCACAAATCCTCATGGAGGCATACGAGGAGGTAAAAGATATAATTAAGAAGAAAGGCAACACCGCCACAGTGATAAAGCAAAGAGAAAAAGCGTGGCAAAGTATTGCAGACCGCCTGAATGCGTAAGTAGTGCACAATTACACACTCACCGCTCCGCTGAAACATCACAATTACAATTCAAATATTTAATTCACATCTCCAAAAATGCAGTTGTACTGTAATTATGAAACGGTTAATTTTTTTTATTGAAATGCACTGCAGATATGAGTGAAATTGTGTAAAGTAACTCCATCACACTGTATAAAGCTATGATAAAATTTTTGATATTTTTACTGAAAACAAGACAAAAATACCAATTAATTTTTTGCAGTGTGACTCCATTAAGTGTGTGTGTGTGTGTGTGTGTGTGTGTGTGTGTGTGTGTGTGTGTGTGTAGATTAAACATGAACGGGCCAAAACGGACATGGCAGCAGGTCAAAATCAAATACAAGAACATTCTGCAGAATGGTATGGTCCCTGACTAATATTTAACAAAGCACAAGCATATATTGTACCCAGAAGGTGCCTGCTCACACATTGTCTGTACTGTTTTAGCAGTGAAAAAGAATACCCACAGACAAGGCACGGGTGGTGGGTCACCAAAGGCTGACCTTACCCCAGCAGAGGACATGGCCTTGGAGCTAAATAAAGGCAGGCCCGTCTTAGAGGGGATCCCTGGGGGGAAAGAGACGAGCATAGGTTCCTCCCAAGATGCCACCCGCTTCATTCAAGGTATGTCCTTCCATCTCTACATGGGATACAACCACATTCATATTGAATCAATTTGGACTGTCTGACTTTGGTTTACCTATTGCCTTGCAGTGTCTGGCAGCACTGTGTTCCTGTTAGAGCCACCAGCACAAGCACCAGACGATGCTGATCCAGTGAGTACTCCATCAAAGGCATACTGTAGGCCTGGCATGTCTTGTCTACTAGCTTCAATATGAATCCGATTAAATGTGATAGGGTGAAGGCCCCAGTGCAGCAGCAACAGCACATGATGGAGACGATGATGAGGAGGAGACCATCTCTCTGGATTCCAGAAGGCATGAGGTATCATGTTAAGACTGTGAAAGTACTATTTACTCTACAATGGTGAGGAGTCCTCATCAAAATCAAAAAATCTAATTTCTTTTACAGGACCCAGATGCTATACAGTGGGAAAACCAGCCTGGCAACATAGTGCGTATTAATAAAAGGACACCACATCCTGCCAAATTCCAGCTGCGCTAATTGTATTGTGTTCACAGAGCTCACAAGCTATCAGAAAGTTGTATGGCAACCACCTCCGGTGCCAAATAGAACTGGCAGACATAGACATTCAGTACAAGAAGAAAAAGATGGAAAATCTTGCACTGGAGTTCGAAATAAAAAAGAGGACAATTAGGAAACTGGACCTTGAAATAAAAAAACTTGAGAGGGAGGTGAGATATGCCTTCAATGTACACTGTATGCTAACTGTAACACAAATGTATTAATCATTATTTTTCTTTCCTCCCCCAGCTCCAAGAAGATGACACAGCTCAAAATAAAAATTAGGTATATTCTCGTAAAGTCAAGTGAGCCATGACATATGAGCTCTTATTGTGAGCACACAGGACGGTGGCATCTTTCTAAGGTTTTTTTTATTTTCCCAGCAATCAGTACAACCAAGTCATCGTTATAAGGCATCGCCCTCTTTTGCCCACCCCCCCCAGCACCAGGTGTGGCCACTAGCCTATATGAAGGCCCAAAATTGTGTGTTCCTTTCTGCTCTGACAATGGCATGCCCATTCGTGCGAGATGTGGTGGATGAAGAAGCACTTGTGCTGAGGAGAGCCTTCAGGTGAGAAAGGGTCTTCAGGGACCGGTTGGACCCACTGGCCTTCCCTGATGACCATCTATATGAAAGATACAGGTTTTCTGCAGATGGCATCAGGTATCTATGCAGACTACTGGGTCCCAGGATTAAGCACCGCACTGCACGGAGCCATGCACTGAGTGTGGAGCAAATGGTTTGTGTGGCCTTGCGCTTTTTTGCTAGTGGAGCCTTCCTGTACTCAGTGGGGGATGCAGAACAGCTGAACAAGGCCACAATTTGCCGCACAATAAGGAGTGTGTGTCTGGCTATCAAAGCATTAGCAGATGTCTTCATCTCCTTCCCTGGCCACAGAAGACTCTGTGACATCAAAGAGGAGTTCTATAGGATTGCAGGTAAGAGGATCTACAAATTACAGGACAACTGTTAACACATAGTAGGATACTCATTACTTTGTGTGACAGGTTTCCCCAATGTCATTGGTGCAGTGGACTGCACACACATAAGGATAAAAGCCCCCTCAGGTGCCCATGAGGCCGATTTTGTGAATAGGAAATCCTTTCACAGCATTAATGTTCAGGTGAACATAACTTTTTGATATTGTCCATTGACGAACACTCTGCATTGCCAGTGATGTGCATTGATTGGTGTAATATTCCTCATCTTATGATTTCAGATGGTCTGCAATGCTGACTGTGTGATCAGCAATGTTGTGGCAAAATGGCCTGGCTCAGTCCATGACTCCAGAATCTTTCGGGCCTCTGAAATCTATCAGTGCCTATCACAAGGTAAGCCACACAACCCCTATTTATAACCATCATGGCTGTATCAAGAATATCACTGTGTTTATGAGGTAGTAATGATGAGATTTTGTGTTGACAGGTGAATTCTCTGGTGTGTTGCTGGGAGACAGGGGGTATGGCTGCCAGCCTTTTCTCCTGACACCTTTCACAGACCCCCAGGAAGCACAGCAGGCCTACAACCATGCCCATGCCAGGACCAGGGCCAGAGTTGAAATGACCTTTGGCCTCCTGAAGGCACGCTTTCACTGCCTTCACAAATTAAGGGTCAGCCCTGTTAGGGCATGTGATATTACTGTGGCTTGTGCTGTCCTTCACAATGTGGCCTGCCTGAGGAAGGAGAGGGCCCCCAGAGTGCCACCAGCCATGGACTGGGACAATCCGGCAATCTTCCCTGATGACGACAGTGGTCGGCTGCTGAGGGACCAATATGTGTTGAATTATTTTAGTTAGTATGTGTGCTTTCAATTTTGGTTAAATATGTCCTGCGGTGGCAGAGGAATTTGGGTTTTTTTGGGTTCGTTTTTTGACGAATTTGGCCTCTTATGATGTTTGTGCGGTATACTGTGTGTAATACAAGGCTGCAGGGAGGCTACTGCATCCATTCATTTGTCTGTTCAGTTGATGTGTATGGATTTGTCCTGCATTTATTTTAGTGTGCAGACATGCAGGGTGTGTTATACACATTCAAAGGTCTGTATATGTATCATTTTGTATAATATGCTTAGATTCTGTGCTTTCCATCTTGTAGAGTCACTGTGACTTCAGTTTTGAAAGGAGCTGATGGTTTACCTGCTTTGTTTTGTCCTTATTCAATAAAGGAACATAATGTTACACATTGTGTTTTTATATTCATATGGAATGTGTATTTGTTTATATGACAGAGTACTAGGGCCACACTGAAGAAAAAGGATAAAGTCATAAATTTATGAGGCTGGTTCTTTCTGCAGAAAAGCTACATATTGTTTTTACAGTTTTGATACTTATGACAATGTGATACTTAATATTCTGGCACATCAGCATGTCTTTGTTTATGAAACCATACTGAAGTACAATTTCACGAAATGCCCCACATCTGTCATTTTAACAACTGTCCTCCTTTAAAACAACTGGTTACAATATTATGACTTGTGTTTTTTTCCCCTCTGTGGCCCTAATATTCTAGCATTTTATATATAGCCTTATAGTCTATGGGAAACTGTAAATTATCTAATGATAGCAACATCATCTAAAAATCATTTTTTATCCAAAATCATTGAAATTAATGATCACAAACGTTTAAATAACAGTGGGTCTAGTTATATGTGATAACAATGTATAGTGAGCAGTGAAATAACTATTGGTTTCCATTTGTGGTGACTGCTGACTGACATTAGGGATGAGATTAAATAGATCCTGGAATTTAGCCTGGTCTGGAGCAGGCTAGCTCCACAGAATAAATCTCCATGGTAATTTATACCATAACATATCCTCCTGCCCCCTATCCATCTTTAGTGCAACCGGATTACGGATCAATTGAGCCAGGATCACCAAGATATCCTGGCTTAATCCCTTATCCTAGTTTTGTGCAACAGGCCCCTGCTCCACTAAACCACAACAGTATAAACGTAAACACATCATCCGTTCACAACACCGGGAGCCATTTGACACCTCTAACGCAGTTCCCGACACCGTCAAAACAACCTCGATTTGGATGTCAGCTAAAGCGTATCTGATTGAATTGATTCGATTTGTGCTTGTTACAGAACGGTGGTGCGACTTCCTGTCACTCTCAGTTGTGCAGCGCTATGCCGCTGTATCACCACTAATTGACGGACAGTCCGATCAGCGAATGAGAGTTAAGACAGGACTCCCGAGCCTCCAATGGCTGTGGATATGTAACCCGATACCCCAGAATCATTCGAGGCAAACTGAAGCAGGAAAAGGAGGCGGTCAGCCACAACTGTCATGAAGCGATTTGGCCTTAATATACGGTTATTTCTAAGCGAATTACCTTGACAAAACAAAATAGGGGAATTAACATTTAAGAGTTTTTTAGGTAGAACCCTTTGACTTACAAAGAACCCTCTTCCAAAGAAAAAAAAGGTGCCCAGTTTTTCAGATTAAATACGTTTTTTTGATAGAACCAGTTTCCCACACAAAGAAATGTGTTTTCAAATAGTGTAAGTCAATGCACCTCATGCTTAAGTGAGAGGAGTCTGCGGTATCAGTGTGGTTTCCGTGGTGAATATATGAGGGCTGGGGTACAGTCAAACAAACCACACAAGTAACACCTCCAGCATCTAGTATAAACAGCACAATATGACTCAGTGGTGTAAAGTATTTAAGTAAAAACACTTTATAAAGTACTACTTAAGTCGTTTTTTGGGGGTATCTGTACTCTACTATTTTTTTGTTGTTGACAACTTTTACTTCACTACATTCCTAAAGAAAATGATGTACTTTTTATTCCATACATTTAACCTTGACACCCAAAAGTACTCATTACATGTTGAATGCTTAGCAGGACAGGTAAATGGTCTAATTCACACACTTATGAAGAAAACATCCCTGGTCATCCCTACTGCCTCTGATCTTGAGGACTCACTGAACACATGCTTTGTTTGTAAATTATGTTTAGTTGGTGCGTTCCCTTGGCGATCCATAAATAAATAAAAACAAGAAAAGAATGGTGCTTAAAATAAGGAATTTAAAATGATTTGTACTTTTACTTTTGATACTAAAGTATATTTTAGCAATTACGTTTACTTCTATACTTAAGTATATTTAAAACCAAATCCTTTCAGACTTTTATTCAAGTATGACTTTACTCAGTGACTTTCACTTGAGTAACTTTCTATTAATGCATCTTTACTTTTACTCAAGTATGACATTTGGGTACTTTCCCCACTACTGATAAGATTAGACACATACAGCATGAAGAGCACGTCACTATAACTTCTTTGTATTAGAAATGTTCACTAACTGGACTGTATGATAATTATGCTAAACGGTAAAGGTGTAACACAGTGGGCACACAACGTCTAGTTTGGATTTACATTGGGTTAAGTTATCAGCTAAGGTGAAATCAAACCCCCAAAAAATTGGATTTAGGTTAAAAGTTGGGTGAAAAAAAAGACAAAATTCACATGTATGACTTTTTGCAAATCCAAGTAGTTTTCCTTGTTCAACATCACAGTACAACCCATTTTTGCCCAGTTTCTTGCTTAGCGAATAGGCCTACCACTTCCACCTGATTCAGCTCATACCGAGGAGCTCTGCCTCGCAAACACACATGACCGTCCTCCTGAAGCATCTCACCCAGTTCTGACACCCCGAAAAGCTAGCTATTCAGCAGCGCAAGTCGGGACACTTCAAGCTGATGAGTGAGTTTCACACATCCCCATGTGCTACAGAGGCACTGAATGTGGGTTGGAAGTCTACCAGTCCTCGGTTAATCCAAGCAGTGGACAGGGGTTTTCTGCTCTTAATATGAAGGCAGGTGTCTGCTGTGTGGCTGGCTCTGCAGAGACTTAATCTGACACTGAAATTCTGCCACCTGTTAACAGAAATACAGTACCAATTGAAATGGCATATCTGATCTAAAAAGATAATTACTAAAGACAACAGCACTTAACCCTGAGGAAGCCAAATTAGGTTTTGTGTGTGGTGTACATACCAAGCAGCTCTTACCCACTATTCAGGGCCCGTAATCTAAGACACAGCAGGCAATCAAGCTGTTAGTAGGCCAAGATAGCTAATGGAACGTATATATGTGTGACAAACCACAGTTATATAAACACTGGTTACACCTTTGCATTAACATGTGGTTTTCATTATACAATTGAAGTAATCTCGTCCACCAGCCGGCTCTCTCTTGTTAGCAATGTAGCCTGAGGATGAGGTTAGATTTCCAGATACAATGCATGAAGCATCGCTGATTACCTCCTGAGGTGGTCAAAAAGATCGGTTCACAATAGGTTCCCAATGCGTGTTTTAATTGTCTACACCCGTCTGAAAATGTGTGCACGATCAGAACACAGGACGCATGGGGGGAAAAAAACTGGTATAAAACAGGGCTATTATGACACACAAACCAGCCTCTTAATTATCTGTCTGTTATGGGAATTAACATAGACAATTGCCTTGTGTAATGAGACATGTGCTTCTGAGGTTCTCAGCTCTGTAAAAAATAAAATAATAATCATTGCAACACTGGAGAAAATGTCACTATTGACAGAAGGATGACATGAAAAAAAAGTAATTTCAAGTTTACTCATAACAGCATGGGTAAAGATGGCTCAGTTTAGACACGCAGCTCAATTCTGATCTTTTTTCACTAACTGGTCTATTGACCAATCAGATCAGCGCTGAAAAAAAGTACACACACACACACACACGCACACGCACACAATACCTCACAATGAACTGTTTTTTAGAAAATTTTGCAAATGTTTAAATAAAAAAAAAACGGAAATACCTTATTTACATAAGTATTCAGACCCTTTGATTTGAGACTCGAAATTGAGCTCAGATGCATCCTGTTTCCATTGATCATCCTTGAGATGTTTCTACAACTAACCTGTGGCAAATTCTATTGATTGGACATGATTTGGAAAGGCACACACCTGTCTATATAAGGTCCCACAGTTGACAGTGCATGTCAGAGCAAAAACCAAGCCATGTGGTGGAAGGGATTGTCCGTAGAGCTCCGAGACAGGATTGTGTCGATCTGGGGAAGGATACCAAAAAATGTATGCAGTATTGAAAGTTCCCAAGAACACAGTGGCCTCCATCATTCTTAAATGGAAGAAGTTTGGAACCACCAAGACTCTTCCTAGAGCTGGAGGCCTGGCCAAACTGAGCAATCGGAGGAGAAGGGCCTTAGTCAGGGAGGTGACCAAGGCCCTTCTCCCCCAACAGTATTGGGCTTGATTACCAACACTGACAAGGCAGCCTACAGGGAGGAGGTGAGGGCACTCAAAAACAACCTCTCACTCAACATCAACAAATCGAAGGAGATGATTGTGTACCTCAGGAAACAGCAGAGGGAGCACTCCACATCAATGGGACGGTAATGGAGAAGGCTGGAGAAGGTGGAAAGTTAAGTTCCTTGGCGTACACATCACAGACAAACTGAAATGATCCACCCACACAGACTATGTGGTGAAGAAGGCACAACAGTGCCTCTTCAACCTCAGGAGGCTGTCACCTAAAACCCTCACAGGATTTTACAGATGCACAATTGAGAGCATCCTGTATCACCTCCTGGTACGGCAACTGCTCCGCCCTCAACCGCAAGGCTCTCCAGAGGGTAGTGCGGTATGCACAACGCATCACCGGGGGCCAACTACCTGCCCTCTTGGACACCTACAGCACCCGATGTCACAGGAAGGCCAAAAAAGATAATCAAGGACATCAACCACCCAAGTAACTGCCTGTTCACCCCGATATCCTCGATGAAAACCTACTCCAGAGTATCAGGACCTCAGACTGGGGCGAAGGTTCACCTCCCAACAGGATAAAAACCCTAAGCACACAGACAAGACAATGCAGGAGTGTCTTCGGGACAAGTCTCTGAACGTCCTTGAGTGGCCCAGCCAGACACAGGATCGAACATCTCTGGAGAGACTTGATAATAGCTGTGCAGCGAAGCTCCCCTTACAACCTGACAGAGCTTGAGAGGATCTGCAGAGAAGAATGGGAGAAACTCCCCAAATGCAGGTGTGCCAAGCTTGTAGTGTCATGCGCAAGACTTGAGGTTGTAATCGCTGCCAAAGGTGCTTCGACAAAGTATTGAGTAAAGAGTATGAAGACTTACGTAAAAGGTTCTTCGTTTAAAAAAACAACAACATTTGTACAAAATTCTACCAAATCGTTTTTGCTTTGTCATTATGGGGTATTGTGTGTAGATTGATGAGGGGAAAAAACATTTAAATCCATTTTAGAATAAGACTGTAACGTAACAAAATGTGGAAAAAGGCAAGGGATCTGAATACTTTCCTAATGCACTGTATACACAATCATTACTGCATGCTTTTAGATTCACCTCTAACACTTGTTTAGTTGGGATTTATTTTAATCAAATGTCTAGTCACTGCTCAAGTGGAGCAATCTGTCATTTTATTTTGAGTATGGAAACTTACCTTGATATGCAAAGAGGAAAGCTGGCCATGCAAATAGGTTTAATAGCTTATCTTCATCCCTGATCTTGACAGCCTCTCTCCCCTCTATTTCCACAGGTCCTTCCAACCTCTACTCAGGGGTAGACGGAACATAGTAAACGTAAAGCTGTAACAATCAAATGAGTATCATATGTTACGTTTTGTGTTGTATGTATTCATATGTAGATGTTAATTTCATATATGTTATATTTCAAAATGCAATTCGTATGATATGCTACGTATTGAAATGTATTTTGGCTAATGGGGCGGCAGGGTAGCCTAGTGGTTAGAGCGTTGGACTAGTAACCGGAAGGTTGGAAGTTCAAACCCCATTTGACAAGGTACAAATCTGTCGTTCTACCCCTGAACAGGCAGTTAACCCACTAGGTTGTCACTAGGCCGTCAATGTAAATAAGAACTTGTTCTTAACGAACTTGCCTAGTTAAATAAAGGTAAAATAAAATTTAAAAAAACATTAGCTAGGCTAGGCTATTAAACCTCAGGTTATGGTAAGCAAAGTTGCTAATTAGCTAAAATGTTATCTATGATGTGATTCAAACATGAAACCTTTGGGTTGCTAGACATTCACATTATGCACCCAACCAACCTCCCTAATCATATCAACCGTAACTTACACATCATACTCATAAAGAACAGGCAACATTGACTATTTTAGTAAATGGATGACCTGTGGAAACAAAAACTGTTAAAATGATACAGATGGAAACTCAAGCATGGTGGTCCAAGATAGCATAAAAAAAACAGATGTAAAAAGTCTGATTCAACTTCGTTACTATGTTATGTCTCGTCTGAGGCCAGGCTGATCCTTCTGTCACGTTGACAAGAAGCGCTCTGAAAAAACAACCCGCTGCATTGTGTTCTGTTCTAATTCTCACCCTGCTGCAGCACGTTCACGATCACATTATCCCCCCCCCCCCCCCCCCCCCCCACAGGCTACACAGGAAATCAGTACCGTGCCAAACGTTTGTGACTGTGTACATGTAGCAGCGCATACTCTCACAGCCACACGTGGTTGTTACTCACTGGTGAATAATATGTTTCCTTCACAAATGTAACAGAGGTCAAGCTCACATCATGGATCTGGGACAAAAAGGTAGTGTCAGTATGCAATAAAAGGCCTGGGGCAAGGGGTATGAGATGAGAGATACTTTCTTTAATAGGAATTCAACTCCAATAGTTTACAGCATGTTCATAATGTGCAGCATGCCCAACGGTATACAGTACCAGTCAGAAGATGACATCTAGTCAATACAAGGTTTTTCTCTATTTTTTTTATACATTGTAGAATAATAGCGAAGACATCACAACTTTGAAATAAAACATATGGAATCATGTTGTAACCAAAAAAAGTATTAAACAAATCAAAATATATTTTATATGAGAGATTCTTCAAAGTAGCCACCCTTTGCTTTGATGACAGCTTTGCACACTCTTGGCATTCTCTCAACCAGCTTCATGAGGTAGTCACCTGGAATGTGGAATTTCTTTCCTTCTTAAAGTGTTTGAGCAAATCAGTTGTGTTGTGACAAGGTAGGGGTGGAATACAGAAGGTTGCCCTATTTGGTAAAATACCAAGTCCATATTATGTCAAGAACAGCTCAAGTAAGCAAAGAGAAATGACAGTCCATTATTACTTTAAGACATGAAGGTCAGTCAATGCAGAACATTTCAAGAACTTTGAAAGTTTCTTCAAGTGCAGTCGCAAAAACAATCAACAGCTATGATGAAACTGGCTCTCACGAGGACCACACAGGAAAGGCAGACCCAGAGTTACCTCTGCTGCAGAGGATACGCTCAGATTGCAGCCCCAAAAAATGCTTCACAGAGTTCAAGTAACAGTCACATCTCAACATCAACTGTTCAGGGAGACTGCGTGAATCAGACATTCATGGTTGAATTGCTGCAAAGAAACCACTACGAAAGGACACCAATAAGAAGAAGAGACTTGCTTGGGCAAGAAACACGAGCAATGGACATTAGACTGTTGGAAATCTGTCCAAATGTACGATTTTAGGGCCACTGTAACACAGGAACACAATCTGCTGTCATGGTTACACCCCAGCCTTCTGAACAACAACATATGGCAGTTGTGAGCAAGCTCCGTTTTTAGTCTGTACTGTCGGCTAGCTTTGTTCCAGCCCAGCACTTACACACCTGATTCAAATGATCAACAAACAGTCTTTATTTTAGACCACAGTTATTAGAATCAGGTGTGTTGGAGCTGGGCTGAAACAAAAGCTTGGACACAGCCACAGTGTGATTGTCCAGGTAACGGATGCTGTTGGCCTCACCGTGTTGATAAGGATAGAACTTCAGCCAGGACCAGCTAGACATCTGACCCTTGCCCTCAATCTCAGTACGTACTGTATGAGCCAGAGTTGTCCATCTCCCCAGAGACGTCGCTCCTCTCCTCTGTTTTCCTCAAATAAACATGTACTCTTTACAGTCCCGGAGTAAGAAAGCATCTTAGCACCTTTTTTTAAATAAGAGTGTACCATCTAGAAACTGAAAAGGATCTTCGGCAGTCCCCATAGGAGAACCCTTTTATGTTCCATGTGTTCCTTTTTCACAGAGGGTTCCACCCGGAACCAAAAAGAGTTTCTCCTTTTGGAACTCTTTTTTTCTACGAGTGTATTCACAAAGTGTTTGGTACGTTGAACGTGACATTGTGATTGGTTAGGGAGTGATTCAAATCAAATCAAAGTTCATCAAATGTTATTTGTCACATGTGCCAAATACAACAGGTGTAGACTTTACCGTGAAATGCACACTTACGAGCCCTTTCCCAATACCAGTTAAAAAACAGTAAGAAAAATTTGCTAAAAAGTGAATAACAATAAAATAACGAGGCTATATACAAGGAGTACCAGTACCGAATCAATGTGCAGGGGTACCAGGTAGTTTAGGTAATATGTACATGTAGGTAGGGCTAAAAGTGACTAGGCAATCAGGATAGATAATAAACCGAATAACAGCAGCGTATGTGAAGAGTGTGAAAGTGTGTCCATGTGTGAGTGTGTGTGGCGTCAATATGCATGAGTGTGCCTGTTTTGTGTATGTGAGCGTGTGTAGTGTGTGTGTGTGTGTGTGTGTGTGTGTGTGTGTGAAGGAGTGTCAGTGTAGTATGTGTAAGTGGGTAAAGTCCAGTGAGTGTGAATAGGGTCAGCGCATGAGAATTAGCGCAAAACAAAATAACAAGCGGTCAATGTAAATAGTCCGGGTAGCCATTTGATGAACTGTTCAGCAGTCTTATGGCTTGGGGGGTAAAAACTTCACAGGAGCCTTTTCGGTCCCAGACTTGGCGCTCCCGGTACCGCGTGCCGTGCCATATATGACTTGTGTGGCTGGAGTCTTTTAAAATGTTTAGGGCCTCTTCCGCTAACGCCGCCTTGTATCGTTGTCCTGGATGTCAAGGGAGCGGTCCAATCTCAGGATGTATGGAGTGTTCACTGCACGGTCACGTTGGGAGGTCTGGGCAGCGTAGCAGACGCTGAGAAACACAAGACCAGAATGGTGTCACGTTTCACGTTGTACTTCTGCATCACAGTAATGTTGGATGCTATAGTGCAGTAATAAGCAGACGTGGAGGACAACTAAAACATTACACCAACATAAGAAACTGAGACTTCTTAGTCTGCCTGGAGCGGTAGTACACTTCAACACACGAGAAAGCTGTTGTGGAAGGTGTGTGAAATGAATAGCATCAACATTCCTGTGGTTGATTTATAGTCAAAACTAGACATATGAACCACTCGCAGCTCTCTTGCCGAAACCAGACCGGTACCGACTTGTAGAGCAGGACGTGAGAGAATCCAGATCAGTACCGACTTGTAGAGCAGGACGTGAGAGACATGCCTTGTTCTGTTATAGAGATGTTCTGTTCTCGAGATGCCTTGTTCTGTTATAGAGATGCCTTGTTCTGTTCTAGAGATGCCTTGTTCTGTTATAGAGATGCCTTGTTCTGTTATAGAGAAGCCTTGTTCTGTTATAGAGAAGCCTTTTTCTGTTATAGAGAAGCCTTGTTCTGTTATAGAGAAGCCTTGTTCTGTTATAGAGAAGACTTGTTCTGTTATAGAGAAGCCTTGTTCTGTTATAGAGATGCCTTGTTCTGTTCTAGAGTAGCCTTGTTCTGTTATAGAGATGCCTTGTTCTGTTACAGAGAAGCCTTGTTCTGTTATAGAGAAGCCTTGTTCTGTTATAGAGATGCCTTGTTCTGTTATAGAGACTACTGTACATCATAGTTTTACCCCGTTGTGGCTGTTAGCTTTCTACATTGAAAGTAGACTTTCAGTGAACTGCAAATAATAGTTTATTCAATGAAAAAAGTAAATATTTTCATCCTAAATCTGAAGAGATCAGCATAATAAATATAGTGAATTCAGAAAGTACTCAGACCCCTTGACTTTTCCACATTTTGTTGTTACAGAAATATTACAAAATTGATTAAATAATGTTTTTCTTCTATATATATATATATATATATCTAATAAAATTAAAATCGGAAATACTTTGTTTACATACAGTATATCACAAAAGTGAGTACACCCCTCACATTTTTGTAAATATTTGAGTATATCTTTTCATGTGACAACAATGAAGACATGATACTTTGCTACAATGTAAAGTAGAGAGTGTACAGCTTGTATAACAGTGTAAATTGGCTGTCCCCTCAAAATAACTCAACACACAGCCATTAATGTCTAAACCGCTGGCAACAAAAGTGAGTAAACCCCTAAGTGAACATGTCCAAATTGGGCCCAATTAGCCATTTTCCCTCCCCGGTGTCATGTGACTCGTTAGTGTTACAAGGTCTCAGGTGTGAATGGGGAGCAGGTGTGTTAAATTTGGTGTCGTCGCTCTCACACTCCCTCATACTGACTGGTCACTGGAAGTTCAACATGGCACCTCATGGCAAAGAACTCTGAGGATCTGATTATAAAAAAATGTATTGGACATTTTTTATTGGACATTTGGAAAGGCACACACCTGTCTATATAAGCTCCCACAGTTGACAGTGCATGTCAAAGCAAAAACCAAGCCATGTGGTGGAAGGAATTGTCCGTAGAGCTCCGAGACAGGATTGTATCGAGGCACAGATCAGGGGAATGGTACCAAAAAAAATGTATGCAGCATTGAAAGTTCCCAAGAACACAGTGGCCTCCATCATTCTTAAATGGAAGACGTTTGGAAGTACCAAGACTCTTCCTAGACTCTTCCTCGACAACTACAAATACCTAGGTGTCTGGTTAGACTAAACTCTCCTTCCAGACTCACATAAAACATCTCCATCCCTGATCTTGACAGCCCCTCTCCCCTCCATTTCCACAGGTCCTTCCAACCTGGACTCAGGGGTAGACGGAACATAGTAAACGTAAAGCTGTAACATTCAAATGAGTATCATATGTTACGTTTCGTATGGTTTGTATTCATATGTAGTTGTCCATTTCATAGATGTTAAAAAATGCAATTCGTATGATATGCTACATATTGAAATTTATTTTGGCTAACGTTAGCTAGGCTAGGGGCTGGGGGAATCAGGTTAAGAGTTATGGTAAGCTAACGTGCTAAGTAATTGCAAAGTTGCTAATTAGCTAAAATGTTATCTATGATGTGATACAAACATGCAACCTTTGGGTTGCTAGACGTTGACATACACCCAACCAACCTCCCTACTTTAGTTTTTGACTTAAGTAACCATATCAACCGTAACACATCATACTCATTTGAGTGTCACAGATTTAACCTTACTATGTTATGTCTCGTCTGAGGCCAGGCTGATCCTTCTGTCACGTTGACAAGAAGCGCTCTCAAAAAAACACGCTGCATTGTGTTCTGTTGTAATTCTCACCCTGCTGCAGCACGTTCACATCTTCCCCCCCAGTGTGATTACTGATAAAGAAACAGGCTACACAGGAAATCAGTACAGTGCCAACCGTTAGTGACGGTGTACATGTAGCAGCACATACTCACAGCCACACGTGGTTGTTACTCACTGGTGAATAATGTTTCCTTCACAAATGTAACAGAGGTCAAGCTCACATCATGGATCTGGGAAAAAAAAGGTAGTGTCAGTATACAATAAAAGGCCTGGGGCAAAGGGGTATGAGATGAGAGATACTTTCTTTAATAGGAATTCAACTCCATTTGGAAGCAATAGTTTACAGCATGTTCAGTATTGTACAGCATATTTGGTACAACACCAGGTCCGTATTATGGCAAGAACATCTCAAATAAGCAAAGGGAAATGACAGTCCTTCATTACTTTAAGACATGAATGTCAGTCAATGCAGAACATTTCAAGTGCAGTCGCAAAAACCATCATCCGCTGTGATGAAACTGGCTCTCATGAGGACCACCACAGGAAAGGAAGACCCAGAGGTACCTCTGCTGTGATGAAACGGTCTCTCATGAGGACCGTCACAGGAAGACCCAGAGTTACCTCTGCTGTGATGAAACTGGCTCTCATGAGGACCGTCACAGGAAAGGAACACCCAGAGTTACCTCTGCTGTGATGAAACTGGCTCTCATGAGGACCGTCACAGGAAAGGAAGACCCAGAGTTACCTCTGCTGTGATGAAACGGTCTCTCATGAGGACCGTCACAGGAAAGGAAGACCCAGAGTTACCTCTGCTGTGATGAAACTGGCTCTCATGAGGACCGTCACAGGAAAGGAAGACCCAGAGTTACCTCTGCTGTGATGAAACTGGCTCTCATGAGGACCACCACAGGAAAGGAAGACCCAGAGTTACCTCTGCTGTGATGAAACTGGCTCTCATGAGGACCGCCACAGGAAAGGAAGACCCAGAGTTACCTCTGCTGTGATGAAACTGGCTCTCATGAGGACCACCACAGGAAAGGAAGACCCAGAGTTACCTCTGCTGTGATGAAACTGGCTCTCATGAGGACCACCACAGGAAAGGAAGACCCAGAGTTACCTCTGCTGTGATGAAACTGGCTCTCATGAGGACCACCACAGGAAAGGAAGACCCAGAGTTACCTCTGCTGTGATGAAACTGGCTCTCATGAGGACCGCCACAGGAAAGGAAGACCCAGAGGATAAATTCATTAGAGTTAATTGCACCTTAGATTGCAGCCCAAATAAATGCTTCAGAGTTCAAGTAACAGACATCTCAACATCAACTTTTCAGAGGAGACTACGTGAATCAGGCCTTCATGGTCAAATTGCTGCTAAGAAACCACCACTAAAGGACACCAATAAGAAGAGACGTGCTTGGGCCAAGAAACACGAGCAATGGACATTTGACTGGTGGAAATATGTCCTAGAATTCAAGGCACACTTCACCAGCATGGCTACCACAGCATTCTGCAGCGAAACGCCATCCCATCTGGTTTGCGCTTAGTGGGACTATCATTTGTTTTTCAACAGGACAATGACCCAAAAAAACACACCGCCATGCTGTGTAAGAGCTATTTGATGAAGGAGAGTGATGGAATGCTGCATCAGATGACCTGGCATCAAGGCAAAGGGTGGCTACTTTGAAGAATCTAAAATATATTTTGATTTAACACTTTTTTGGTTACTACATGATTCCATATGTGTTATTTCATAGTTGATGTCTTTACTAGTATTCAACAATGTAGAAAACAGTGAAAATAAAATAAACTTGAATGAGTAGGTGTGTTACTGTAAAATGCGACAATTGTTTGTGCACAAGACTCACCAGGACTACTTTTGTAAACCTACAGTAGGTAACTATAATGCAGCTAGGTATGATAAAGCATAGACAAACATTTGCATTGGCTGTGTTTGAGGCTTTGACAGATGTAATGTATGGTTTTGTTGGATGCATTTTGTTTTATGTCACTTTTTATCCCAAATGATGCTGATAATTTAACTTTGACAAAATGTTGTATGAATAGTGCAAAACCTCTAAGATTAATTTGTTCCACAGGGGAGTTTCACCTCAGAAAACAAACCATCAGAAAGAGAGACATCAATAAACATAGACCTTCAGGGATTCAGTTCTTGTTTAAAACTCAGGGGCCCAACCAGTAACAGTCGGACCAAAGCACCTTTCAAAACAAAGATGAAGTCAAATAATAAGAAAACATGACACTTCCTGATGTCAGATTCTATAAGAATCATAAAAGGACAAAACTAATTAAATGTTTCTAAAAGTAACGGCCCAGTCCATCACCCGGGCAGAGCTTCCTGCTATCCAGGACCACTATACCAGGCGGTGTCAAGAGGAAGGCCCCAAACGTTGTGAAAGACTCAAGCAACCACAGTGCACCACGTCTGGAACCAACACGACCCTGAACAGCTTCTATACACAAGTCATAGAAAAGAAAGGTGGACTGAAAAGAAAGGCCATCCTGCTGCATAAATAAAATAATCCATTAAAAAAATATTTTGGTATTTGATAGTCCCAAAATGTTAAACATGTCAACAGACAAGTTTCCAAAAATATTGGACTTTCATGATATGACGTCTCTCCCCATCTTGGCCTGCGCCAGTGTCTGCCAGGAATCCACTTCCTGGTCTGTCCTGATTGGCTCCCCACAACTACAACCCTGCTGGGTGGAGCCTCCCTCTGTGGAGCAGATCCCAGAGTCTCCGCTGTCCTGGCAGATGTGCCTGTCGCTGTCCTGACCCAGCTCTGAGGGGGGCGCTGTGAGGGGAGGAAGGACGTGTATCTCCAGTAGCACCACCTCAGAACAGATGGTCAGCTTATGACAGCACAGCTCCGCCTCTGAATCAGCAGTGAGGAGGCGGGGCATGTCGGAACCGGGGGAGGAGTCACAGAGGTACTGGGGTAAGGGGAAGAGAGAAAGATAAATTGTCATTGCTTATTCCCAACCACCCTTAAACACACAGACACACCCACCAACCAAGAGGATGGACGGTACACCTGGATACTACTGTTATGCTGTTTACTGTTGAGTAAGCGTTTGTGAGGCCTACCTCCTGGATGTGTGCAGGCAGCTGGATAGAGGGGTAAAAGGTGTTTTTGAGGACTCTGTAGAACCTGATAAAGGCGTAGGAGGAAAGCAACACGAGCAGGAAACACACCATCATGGAGACCAGGAAGTACAGGAAGATCTGCCCGTACGGGGTGTCACCTGAGGACGAGAACAGTCACACTTTAGTGGCCTTATTATGCAATTACTCCTGTAAAACACGCTCTCTGGCATCTCTACACACACATTATACAGGTAGGTAATTTGTCAAGCAATTTGGAAACAAATCTCCAAGCCTTTAGTGTGAAATGTTCATTCCTACCCTCCGTCTGCATGCACTGGGGTTCTGTGTAGCTGCTAGTCTTGTTGTAGTAGTCGTAGCGAGACTGGATCATGACACAGTACCACGTCCAGGCCTCCAGCTCAGGCAGCGTCACCAGGTTGTTGCTAGAGTCCAACACTTTAGGCTTCAGACCCTGAACATCCAATAAGAACACGTTATAAAATCAGACAGTGTTGGGATACGCTGCCCTGTCTTGCACTACTACTTGTTTCAACTGGAAGAGTTCCAGAGAACATGGAACGACAACTTTGCATTTCATCTGAATATAGAACACTTCAAACCCTTCTAGAATACAGAGCCCCATCATAGAACACTTCACACCCTTCCAGAATACAAATCACCATCATAGAACACTTCACAACCTTCTAGAATACAGAGCACCATCATAGAACACTTCACATCCTTCCAGAATACAAAGCACCATCATAGAACACTTCACATCCTTCCAGAATACAAATCACCATCATAGAACACTTCAAAACCTTCTAGAATACAGAGCACCAACCAGTTACCTGCATTGAAAGCCTTATTAGAACACACTTGTGTTCCTATCTTTAAGTTTATTGTTACACCATGTTGTAGCTTCTGGTATTTTATAGCAGTCCCAGGGTTACTGAGGGGAGGCCCAGGTGACAGCAGTCCCAGGTTTACTGAGGGGAGGCCCAGGTGACAGCAGTCCCAGGGTTACTGAGGGGAGGCCCAGGTGACAGCAGTCCCAGGTTTACTGAGGGGAGGCCCAGGTGACAGCAGTCCCAGGTTTACTGAGGGGAGACCCAGGTGACAGCAGTCCCAGGTTTACTGAGGGGAGGCCCAGGTGACAGCAGTCCCAGGGTTACTGAGGGGATGCCCAGGTGACAGCAGTCCCAGGGTTACTGAGGGGATGCCCAGGTGACAGCAGTCCCAGGGTTACTGAGGGGAGGCCCAGGTGATAGCAGTCCCAGGGTTACTGAGGGGAGGCCCACAAGTCTTTAGAGGCCACAAAACAAGGCAGAAGGTTGTGCCAGTACCTGAGGGTCATCAAAGCGGCTCCAGTACAGGATGCGGTAGTCCAGGTAGAAGACGTGTTCCTTCATGGAGTGCTGGGTGCTGGTCAGGGGGTCAGAGATGGTCACGTTCAGCAGGTTCCCCACAGGAGCCATCTCCACCCTGGACGGTGGGCCCAACGAAGCTAGGCAGGGGGAAGAACAGAGAAGACCTAAATAAACTCACTAATAATCAATAGTCGCCATACAGGCAACTCCAGAGTCCTGGGAATGATTCTTGTTGAAGGACAGATTTACGGTCTCTGTGCTAGTTGTGTGTGAGGGTGGCTGTGCGTGTTGGCGTGTCGCTGTGTGTGAGTTATATTTTCATTTTATTTAACCAGGTAAGACCCATTGAGGTAAAAAGCCTATTTTGTGAGGGGCGACCTGGCAAGAAGGCAAAACAGGGAAATAGCAGCGTGTCCAGAAAATATTACAGAAAAATACAAAAGCTGTGTTCGAATACCCACACTAACATACTGTATATACACTACATACTATTTGTTATTTTTTATTATACTGTAAACTAAACGGTATTCTTTCAGTTGAGCGTACTAGTGCTTGACCCGTCTATCCCGGAAGTTGATGCTGTTGCTTTGCAACCACTTGCTAGATTGTTAGAATAACAAATTATTAGCTAGGACATCATACAACTTTGGCCGTGTTCTTAAATTCAATCTGGGAGTGGCAGAGCACGCTCTGGGCATTCCTAAATTCAGAGTGTTGTCAGATAGATTATCTGTTCATGAGCGCTCAGAGCGCACACTGGACGCTCTGGCGGAGGGCTAGGGTTGATCCAAGTGTTCTGACCTCAGCTTGGGTGCTTGGCTGCCGTTGTAACTGGCTAATGTTGGCTAGCTTGCTAGCTACATCCAGACACAAATGAGAGAACACTTCACTCTGACCATTTTACTCACCCTAGCAGAGCTGGTTAGGCTGGTTTCATGTTATCTAGAGTGTTGGTAACCAACTGTGCTGCTGGCAACAATTTAATCATGCTTTTTAAATTATTATTATAATATTTTTTTTAAGATCACCAGAGCGAAATAGCAATGTCCACTGACAACACACTAAGACTACACAACTTAACTAAATTAAATAGCATATAGTTGATATACTGGCAAGTCCGATGTATTAGTAGCCAACTAACATTAGGTAGCTAGCTAACATACCGGTACATACTGCTGTAATATGCTATGTGGTTCGTAAGGATAGCGAAGCTAACAAAATGTGTAACGTATTTGAAAAGTAATTACTTTATGACTTACTCAACATTTGTCATAATTAGTTAAAGCAATGAATTTGTATCCTCTCTCGTCAGACCTCGGCTGCATATTTTCCACCAAATACATCAAATCTGAAAATGTTGTGAAGCCACACCCCCTTTTTTGAGGAATTGCATTATGGGCCCTAAAGTACGGAAATAGTGTCCTCTGCGTGTATACTTCGGCAAATTTAGGACCACATCTGGGAATTGTCATACTAACTATATCTGTAAAATGGTATAGAGACATCCCCTCTGTCGAAGGCGCTTGGACCTTCTTTTTTGATATTTTCAATGGTATTGTTAACAAACACGCCCCCATAAAGAAAATGAGAATTACAAAAAAAAAAAAGGTTCAGCCCCTGGTTCGACCGCGATCTTGCAGAGTTACTCCACCTCAAGAATTGCATTTGGCGAAAGGCTCAGCACACACATCCTCAGGCTGACTGGCTATCGTTCAGGCAAATGAGAAATAAGTGCACTCAGGCTATCCGGAAGGCCAATGTTAGTTACTTTAAGGAGCAGTTCTAGCTCTGTGGGTCTAACACCAAGACGTTCTGGAAAACGGTTAAAGACCTGGAGAATAAACCTGCCTCCTCACAGCCGCCTATGTCCCTTAATGTTGATGTGGTTGTTACTGACAAGAACATGGCTGAGCTTTAAAAAAAAAAAAAAAAACACCATTTCATTAAGTCAGGGTTCCTATTTGACTCAGCCATGCCTCCCTGCCCGTCCAACATTTCCTCATCTCCCACCCCTCTGAAGCGACTATCCCCGATGCTTCTCCCTCTTTTTCCCCTGCCCCGCTACAAAGTCTCTCCCTGCAGGCAGTCACTAAGTCCGAGGTGCTAAAGGAATTCCTTAAACTTGACCCCCCCAAAAAACGTGAGTCAGATGGATTAGACCATTTCTTTAAAAAAAAAAATCTTACACCTATCATTGCCAAGCCTGTATCTCCTTTCTGGGGAGGTTCCCATTGCTTTGATGGGAGCCACAGTTAATCCTTTATTTAAAAAGGGGGAGATCAAGCTGATCCTAACTGTTATAGGCCAATTTTTTATTTTGCCCTGTTTAATCAAAAGTGATGGAAAAACTTGTCGATAATCAACTGACTGGCTTTCTTGATGTCAATAGTATTCTCTCGGTTATGCAATCTGGTTTCCGCTCAGGTTATGGATGGGTCACTGCAACCTTAAAAAGGTCCTCAATGACGTCACCATTGCCCTTGATTCAAAGCAATATTGTGCTGCTATTTTTATTGACTTGGCCAAATCTTTTGATACGGTAGACCATTCCATTCTTGTGGGCCAGCTAAGGAGTATTGGTGTCTCTGAGGGGTCTTTGGCCTCGTTTACTGACTCGCTCTCAAATAGTGCAGTGTATAAAGTCAGAACATCTGCTGTCTCAGCCACTACCGGTCACCAAGGGAGTACCCCAAGGCTCGATCCTAGACCCCACGCTCTTCAAAAATGTACATTAACAACATAGCTCAGGCAGAAGGATGCTCTCTAATCCATTTGAAGATTAGAAACAACTGCAGCTATCACAAAGAGTGTCGTCGATCAGCGTCTTAAAAACGGGCAAAGACACTAACTCCCATAACTTTAATATCTTTCAAAGCATATTCCAGGATGAAGGCATTATGGGGAAAAATATTGCTTTCCCCACCTCAGTTCTAGCCTTAGGAACAGACAAGGACAGCAGCGACTGTGAAGGAAGACTGTATTGAGTGACTGATCTGGTAAGCGACGAACAGAGACACAAAGGGAGTTGTCCCATCAATGCTTTGTATACAAAAGTGTACCAGTGCTTTAGCCTCCTGGTGGCGAGAGAGGTACATTGCACCATGGGTAATTGATGTAGCATTTGTTTCAAATCTTAAAGCACCATGATACACTGTGTCCAGAGTTTAAGGTACTTGTGGAGGCCTGCATATAGACAATATCACTGTAATCGAGGACCGATAACAAAGTGCTTTGAACAAGATAATTTGACAGACATTGAAAAGCAAGATTTGTTCCTAAAATAGAAACCCAATTGCAACTACAGTTTCTTCGTCAATGTTATCAATGTGCTGTTTAAAAAAATCAGCTTTTCATCCAACTAATTCCCATGATACTTATAGGAGGTGACCCTATCAATTTGCTGGCCTTTCATAGTTAAAATCTGAAAGTGACTCCATCTGCTAAATATAAGAAAAAAAAATGCTCAAGCTTCAATTTGAAAAGAGGTCTCTGAATAACATCAACAGCCAACTAACTATTAGTCCAGAAAAGCGATCTCAATATTAGATGTGCAAGAATAAGTCATTGTGTCATCAGCATACAGATGGAGATTTGCAGAGTCAACAGTCTTCCCTGTGTAATTTATATAGTGTAAAAAAGATCTGACCTAAAGTGGAGCCCTGGGGGACGCCTTCGAAACTCAGATTCCATACCCTGCTGTGCTACACACTGTTCTGTCATAAAGGTCGTTTTTGGAACCAATACAATGCATCAACACTTAAACTTTTATTTAGTCTATTCAACAGCAGGGCGTGGTCAACAGTGTCAAAGGCCTTTGACAAGTCGATAGAAAGTGAGCATCTAGAAAATCACCAACATTATTGCAGTAATTGTACTATACTGTCCTACCAAGCAAAACTGGCAGTAACTGCTCATTTGGTCAAAAATGAGTTAGTCATTTTTGCTACAGTAAATACATGCTTAATCATGTGGACAAGTATCCTGCCTCTATTGTATTGTATTGTGGTGAAAATTGGGGTCATGTTAACAGTTACTGTATAAAGTTACTGTGAAACCAAGGTAAATAAAAGCCATTTTCCTCAGATCCACACTATGAGCAGGTACTGCCTTTTTGCTTGGTAGGGCAGCATACTGGGCTCTAAAACCCAACTGGAATTGAGAACCTGAAAAAAACTCAACTCAGTTTTTTTTCCTAAATGTTTGGATGTGCAGACAGTTTAGACATGGGACGATAGTTATCCAATTGGGACAGATCTCCACCCTTAACGTAAAGGCATGACGTAGGCTGCTTTCCAGACTTTAGGAATGGTATTACTCACCAATGAAATATTTAATATATGAGTGAGAGGGGCAGCAATAATCTCTGCACCCATTATTTGAAAAATTAGGGTTCAATTCATCCGGACCAGCCGGCTTTCTTAATACCAATAGATTTGATTGCCTTTACAACTTCTGAAAGCTCAATCAACACACGCGTTTGGCTGTGTGTGTGTGTGTGGCGGTGTTTAAATGTGACTGTCTGCAACTGTGTTTATTTTCTTCTCTAATTTAGTTTATTTTTTCATCTGTGCCCAAGTCTGTCTGCCTTCTCCCATTCCTCTCACCGTTTTTATGAGGGCAGAAGTCTTTGTTGACCCAGTGTGAGTTGACTCCGTCTGCGCTGGCTTGGACTCGGAGCACGTACACGCCCAGGTAGCGCAGATTAGAACCTGTGAGGTCACAGCGGGTGCGTGTGGTCCTTTCACACACACGGCTCCAGTTCTTCTTCTTCTTCTTCTTCATCTTCATCTTGTACTTCCTGTTGGGGAGCGAGCGAGAGGGTCAGTGATGAGAGGCAGTCTTGGCCTAATACCAGATCATGACTCTTGGTGGTAAAATAAAGCAGACAAGTCACTGTTTGGGTGTAGGAGGTGAAATACGGTATCATGTGACATGGAGGTGACATACAGTACAGTATGTGACATGTAGGAGGGGGAGGTGAACTACAGTATGTGACATGTAGGAGGGGGAGGTGAAATACAGTATGTGACATGTAGGAGGTGAAATACAGTATGTGACATGTAGGAGGTGAAATACAGTATGTGACATGTAGGAGGGGGAGGTGAACTACAGTATGTGACATGTAGGAGGGGGGAGGTGAACTACAGTATGTGACATGTAGTAGGAGGTGAAATACATTAAGTGACATGTAGGAGGTGAAATACAGTTTGTGACATGTAGGAGGGGAGGTGAACTACAGTATGTGACATGTAGGAGGGGGGAGGTGAACTACAGTATGTGACATGTAGTAGGAGGTGAAATACAGTAAGTGACACGTAGTAGGAGGTGAAATACATTAAGTGACATGTAGGAGGTGAAATACAGTTTGTGACATGTAGGAGGGGAGGTGAACTACAGTA
>NW_027259722.1:0-2500 GCF_045791955.1 Oncorhynchus clarkii lewisi
CGCACACACACACACACACACACACACACACACACACACACACACACACACACACACACACACACCCTCACACACACACACACACACACACACACACACACACACACACACACACACACACACACCCTCACACACACACACACACACACACACACACACACACACACACACACACGTCCTCCATCCTTATCACCCTGTTTTTTCATCTTCATCTCTCCCTGCCATGCTGAGATGCTAACATTATATTCCATGTCTTTGATCTCTAAGTCCTGAACCTTTTAACACTACTCTGGCCTTTACCTGTAATCCCATTTCATAAATATTTAAAACAGGAAATCTCCTGGAGGTGCCGTGATAATCATCTTATCTGAAACCATTATGATTGTAATTACCTGGCTTTGATTCCTAACTTGGGAGCGTGGTTAGTCCGGGACCTGCAACATTCGGGTTATAGAGGTCTTTGGAATTAGGCCCTGAGATTGAGTCCCTTTGGAAACAGGGATTAGTGACGCGGGAAAAGGTTATCGCTTTAAGTTCCAAAAATACTAATAATATTCTGTCTATTTTAAAATGAGAATCTATTCAAAATCAAATCATTTGCATAGAATACAGTGCAGTGTACACAGTAGGCCTACAATGAAAAGCTTACTCTTAAGATCCCTCCCCAAAATGCTTTATAGAACTCTGGGTCTTCCTTTCCTGTGGTGGTCCTCAAGTGCCGGCCCCTTAAACCATCAAGAACTATGATGAAACTGGCTCTCATGAGGACTGCCACAGGAAAGGATAAACAAGAGTTACCTCTGCTGCAGAGGATAAGTTCATTGTTAACCCTCCTTTTGTGTTCATTTCATTTTACAGTTTTTTCCAACTGCTTACACACAAAATCGTTTCATGTCACACGATTTTTGAAACCTCTCACACAAAGTGCAAAACTACACACCAAATATCCAAAACCATAAGCTATTTCTCAGCGTTTGACTCAGTTGTCAATTGCATAAAACACTTTTTTCAAAACACTACACACAATTATGTACCTAAAACACAGAAATCTAACAGGAAGTGACTTGCTTTCCTTTTCCAAACACAACCAATCAAAATGCTACACTTATTCACCACACACACTCCTCACATGTGCCATCACTAATAGCTTAACTGATCACTAACCAATCACTGCTTTACTGTAGTATAGGCCTATAAATAGGTCAAAGGTCAGATTACCTGTTTTGAACAATGGATGCCAACAATGGACAGAGAGCAAGAGGAGTAGGAGGGAGAGGACGAGGACGAGGGCAAAGAAGAGAATGAAAGGGGAGGCATCTTTAATGAGATTAGGGCAAAATTTGTTGATCATGTGATCAACCACAGTTTGACCATGAGAGAGGCTGGACTGAGAGTCCAGCCCAATTTGAGTCGATTTACAGTGGTGTCCATAATTCGAACCTTCAGAAATGAGAACAGGTATGCAACTATCTAATGACTATTTTCGCATTACAGTAATGTACTGTAAAATACGTATGACTTCATAACATTTGTAACTCTAAGCCATCCATTTACTGCACTGCATTGAATGAATACGGTTGGTTATCATGCTGTACTACATTTTTTTGTACATTGTTTACAGTTCCTATGCTGAACACATACTGTGTTTGAATTCTGTACAGAGTGGAAAGGCAAAGACATCATGGAGGACGAGGACGCTTGTTTACAGATGTACAAGAGACTGCAATTATAAATATGGTCTATGTGGGGACATAGAGGTTGCCTCTGTCCAAGGTTGGATACGCCATGCTAGGAGATTCTTCCCTCGATGTTTGGCAAGAGAAAACCTATCTTGTGATGTGGACGAAGAATCGTGGCCAGACTCAGGCCGGAGAAGAGATGAAGCGTAGTTTAGCACTGGTGACTGCCCCCCCGCCCCCCCTATCAATTCCTGTACTGCCCCCTTGGGACGCCACACACAATTGTGTTCTTTACTGTATTCTAAAGAATATACTTTTGGTTTACATATGTTTATGGTTTTGTTGTATGCTACTGTATACAACAGTAATGTTTGGCCTAATAAATATTTTCTGTTTCTACATTGCATTGGTGTTTACAGTGTACTTGTTACCCCTCTCAGCAGATTACTTTCACTGTAGAACATTGTATTGAAATGTAGATATAAGCCTATGAAAGACCAAAGAGCTTTAGATTTAGAACAACAGTGTTTACATGGTATATCCAAAAATGTACTATTATGAAAGCAGTGTTTGCCATTTGCTGCAAATGCTTCATTCTGACATGTGTTTATGGCATTTTGAATGCAGTGTTACATTTTGAAGGAGATGTGAGGCATTTTGCATTTTGCGTGTGCAGTTTTGCGAATTGTGTGTAGAGTTTTGAAAAAAAGGAGACAGTTTTGAAAACTTGTGTAAGCAGTTGGAAAAAACTGTAATTAACTCTGTGTTCCCGGTTCAAAATGACCACCCCATTATAGCTGATTATAAATCCATAATCAATT
>NW_027259722.1:7500-24703 GCF_045791955.1 Oncorhynchus clarkii lewisi
TGTATAGGGGACATATAGGGAATAGGTTGCCATTTGGAACACAACCCCAGAATTATTGACTCTCTCTCACCGTAATAGCTAGAGATGAAAACAAACAATTTACGGTACGTCTGGGTGTGTGTGTGTGTAATTGTGTATGTGTTTGCGTGCGTGCGTGCGTGCGTGCATGTACATGTATGTGTGTTTGTGCATGAATGCATGTGTGCATGCGAGAGTGCATGTCTGTGCATACGCATTTTCCTGCATGTGTGCATGCCTCTTTGTGTGTGCGCATGTTTTTGTATTACTGCTGATGGGATGTGAAGACAGCCAGACTTGCTCGCAAACAAACTGCGATGATGAAACTGTTAGCGTGTACCAAGAAACTGTAAGCGTGTACCATGAAACTGTTAAAGTGTACCATGAAACTGTTAGCATGTACCATGTAACTGTTAGCGTGTACCATGAAACACTTAGCGTGTACCATGAAACTGTTAGCGTGTACCATGAAACTGTTAGCGTGTACAGACTCCTGAAACCAATGCTAAATGTAGACAACATGTCTATAGTTACAACACTGCTCTCAATTTACACCGATCACTGTTGATCGATGTTTTGGGGTCAAGGAACTATAGACTATTATTACTATAGACTACTATAGACTATGGGTATCTGTGGCATAATGTGGTGACCGATCTGAATGAACCTTTTCATTACTGTCTATGTCCGCATGTGACACCTGGATGAATGTAAAGTGTCTGATAGTAAATAGTGGAGAGATTGATGCTAGATTAATTAAAGGAGTATTGTTTTCCCACACATCTTTCTTCCCTGGTTTCTGTGGGTGTAGGAGACACATCTTCATGTCTGTATCTCATCAACCTCTTGCTTGAACATTTCACGATTCTCTACCTTCCTGTAGTTGTCATTGTCTGACGACAGCGTGTTGTGACACGAGAGAGTCATTTCCCCCCAACACAATCATCCTGAGGGACCATGTGCATTCTTCAGTCAAATCAAGAGAAGAGCAATTAACTAAGAGTATCTTACAGATTTGATTCAATGGCATGCCCCATTTTTTTCCTGAGACCAGGTTTCAGACCAATCTGCAAGCCTGAACAAAGACAAAATATTTACTTTGGGTACCTTATAGACTCTTCAACATTAAATAAATACAAACAACAGTAAATTACAATAAATTACATCACAAATCGACAAAGTACAGCTTAGGATAGTAAATGCTGATTCCTAGCATCATCAATCCTGGGATGAGAAGATTCAAACTTGCTCAAGCCAATCCCCAGGGTTTCTCCACATGTGACAGACAGTTATTGATGGTATGTTGTTCTGGAGGCTTGGGAGTGTTGGACTGAAGACCAGACCCCCCACGGTAGAACCAGGGTTGGACTGAACCAAAGCTGGATGGGCTGGGCTGGGTAGGACAAGGCTGAGAGGCCTGCATACACTCAGCTGGGCTAAACTGGGAGGGCCTGGGTTAGATTCCACTGAACCTAGATTCATGCGGGTGGACTTGGCTGGTGGAGACCAGCCCCTATTGATTTCCTCTCTGAATTCCACAGTGACACTCTCCCCAATCTGGATCCCATCACAACTGTAGCCCACCAGGCTCCTCACAGATGAAACCAGGGACATGTTCTGGAGTCTTCAGCCTGCCCTTGTGGCCCTTCCCCTGGGTATAGAGTCAGCAATCCTCCCTCTCCCCTCATCTCCATTCCATATGTCTGGATGATCACTGGGGCTGAAAGATGATTCTGACTTTGGCTTCCAAGATGCATATGTGAAATGTCAAGAGTGTATCTAGATTGCTTGGAAATGACAAAAAGAGGCTGTTCAGGCAGAGATCAACAAAGCGTTAACCAAGCCACCTCTGTCTGTCTGTCTGTCTGTCTGTCTGTCTGTCTGCCTGTCTGCCTGACTGTCTGCCTGTCTGCCTGACTGTCTACATGTCAGAAGTTCTCTGAAGGACAGAGATCACATCTTTACATCACGCTCACCAACACATCGACCACATGACCACATGACCACATGACTACATGACCACATCGACCACATAACCACATTGCCATCCCCCCCAAACCACTTCAGGGGCAGACAGCTCCAAAGTTGCACTCGTAGAACCACCTAATCACCACGTGTCTTTTTTGGGGGAGAGAGGGACCTGAGGATGAGGGGTTAGGGGGTAGGTCAAGGTCCACTCTCCTCCTCTCTCTCTCTCTCTCCCTCTGTTCCTCCCTCTCTCTCGGTCCCTCTGAGCTCTTATCTGTGACTGGTAATGTCCAGTGAGTGACGTCTTCCTATGTGGCTGGCGAGGTCTGGCAGCCATGCTGACGGGACGCCACCTGACACACAGCAAAACAACCAAGGGAACTAGAAGGCACCCAAACCAATAATCCTCTCTCTGATATCATTTGTGAATCCCAAATGGCACCCAATTCCCTATATAGTGCACTACTTTTGAACAGTGGGCCTTGTTTTAAAGTACTGGACTTAAAAGGGACAGGGTTCCATTTTGGACAAAGTTATTCTCTCTCTCTCTCTCTCTCTCTCTCTCTCTCTCTCTCCCTCTCTGGCTATCTGCATTCTCTCTTTCTATCTCTCTCTCTCTGCGTCTCTCTCTGCCTCTATCTCTCTCTCTCTCGCTCTGGCTCTCTCTCTGCCTCTCTCCCCCTCTGGCTCTCTCCGCCACTCTCTTTCTCTGCAACTCTCTCTCTCTTGCTCACTCTCTTGCTCTCTCTCTCTCTTTGTCTCTCTTTCTGTCTACCCAATGACTGACTTTATCTGGTCACTTCTCACCAGCTGCAGTATGGACAGCTGTCCCTCTCCTCTCTTGGTTTGTTTGTTTCAGAGGGAGAGGAGGAGAGGGGGAATACAGTAGGCTTGAGTCGTCAGAGAAGTCCCATTGACGAAGGTTTCCGTAGCTATGACACAGTCCTGTTTAATTTCAATGGAGTAAGTGAGGGGGTTGATGGAAGAACCGCCATATTTGTTTATTTTTGTTGCTTTTACGTGTTCAGTGTAAATACTTCACTCTACTTACATTGACAACAAATGAAACAGTTATGTCCTCTACTGTCTCTATGTGATTCTCTGACAACGAGAGCAAGGCTATGTCCCAAATGTAACACTGGTACCCTATGGGCCCTGGTCAAAAGTAATGCACTAAATAGGGACTAGGGTAACATTAAGTATGCAGTCTCTGAGACCAAAAGCAATTCTGCAAGGTATTTTAGATCAGAGCAGGACATCTCCACTACTGTGCATTCTCTTTAATGCTGTCAGCCTCAGCCCAGAGAGATGCTGAAGAGGACATTTGAAGAGGAAAAGTGTTTGCTAATCAGTGTATGGGTCAGCATGTAACAGAATATTTATCCACTGGTTTATTTGGGCAGCTGTATTTTGACCAGTGGGATGGATGGATGACGGATGTGGCTTTGATCAAGAGGACAGATTCTGTTTGAACGAGTCATTTGGCTAAGGACACATGCCGATGCATGGGGACGCAGGCAGGAGGCAGCAGCCATGGTATGCGTCCCAAATTGCACCCTATTCCATATATAGTGCACTACTTTTGACCAAAAGTAGTGGATGCAGTCTCTCGCACAGCTAGATCTGGCACCTGTGGGGCTAATGTTGCGATCTACATTTAAGGGGGTTAGTTTGATGTGCAGTCAACGCCTGCCAAGTGCCCGGTATATGTTTTATATATGTTTTATAAGCAAACAATACTGAACAAAAATATAAACGCAACATGCATCAATTTCAAATATTTTATTGAATTACAGTTCATATAAGGAAATCAGTCAATTGGAATGAATTCATTAGGCCATAATCTACAGTACCATTCAAGAGTTTGGACACACCTACTCATTCAAGGGTCTTTCTTTATTTTACTATTTTCTACATTGTATAAATAATAATGAAGACATCAAAACAATGAAATAAGTCATGTAGTAACCAAAAAAAGTGTTAAACAAATCAGAATACGTTTCATATTTCAAATTCTTCAAAGTAGTCACCCTTTGCCTTGATGACAGTTTTACACACTCTTGGCACTCCTGGGCTGGTGTGATTACACGTGATCTGCAGTTGTGAAGTCGGTTGGATGCACTGCCAAATTCTCTAAAATGACGTTGGAGGCGGCTTATGGTAGAGAAATTAACGTTACATTTTCTGACAACAGCTCTGGTGGACATTACTGCAGTCAGCATGCCCATTGCAAGCTCCATCAAAATTTGACACATCTGTGGTATTGTGTTGAGTGAATACATAGGGAACTCAGAACAAGAACAAATGCTCACAAACAGGTATCTAAACAAATTTGTGCAAAACGTTTGAGAGAAATAAGCTTTTTGTGGGTATGGAACATTTCTGGGATCTTTTACTTCATCTAATGAAACATGGGACCAACACTACATGTTGCATTTATAGTTTTGTTCAGTGTAAATAAACACATGATAAACAAAATATTTTTAATAGCTCCAGAAGTCTACATGCTTTCAACGGTTCCAAGCTATTTAATATATCAAGAGTCAACAGCACATTGACCCCAGTCTAGGCCCTGGCAGCCAATCAAAACGAAAGATTCAGGGCTGGATAGAGGCCACCTGACACAAGTAGAGATTTCTCATTGGTTGGGGAGTTGAGTTAAAACCTCATGTGAACTTCCTTGGTTGTGTCCCAAATGGCACCCTATTGGTTTCTTGTAAAAAGTTATGCTCTGTGTTGGCAATAGGGTGCCATTGGGGATGTACACTTCCAGGCTGGAACAGAACAGAGCAGCTACTGTCTGAAAAGGAGAATTATCTCTGAATGAACCAGCTCCCGTTTCACCTACAAATGTTCAATTTCTTATTTTTTCTTCCACAAAAAGAGAGAGCAATTCTAACAGGTTGTCACTGGTCATTCCAACCATCAGTGTAATTTCAGGTTTCATGAAAGGGTTTTCATTATTAGTCTATTAGCTGGAACGGAAGTTCGTCGTAATCCTGCTGGACACTGATGAACTATTACGTACTTCATTCATTAGATCACTGTGCTACACTCTACCTCACCTCAAAATTAGCCTTTTGCTATTTGTGTATGACACACACACACACACACACACACAGACAGACACACACTGTCACTGCTTCGCCTGTATGCCTGCCCCCCACTCGGGGAATGAGCAGGAGCATGCAGTCTTTCCCATTAATACGCCACTCATTGAAATGCTACGACAGTTTCTTGGCTGTGTCTCGGGCGAGCCTGACAGTCGTGGTCACCCCATACCAGACCTCACCTCTACTCAGGGCACAGATAAATCCTGTGTGATTGATTGGAGTGGCTTTCTACTCATTCGTTAGCTGGGGCCCTGTCAGGCAGGCCCTGGCAGGTACCTTCATGTAGGCAGCCTTTTCATCCCCATGTGGTCTCGGGCACTCTCTCTCTCTCAGCAGCTTATTAACAATATTTTAGACATTTATATTGCAGGGATTAGGGCTATCCCTTCTCCTTTGTTCTCCTGACAAACCCTAAAGTGTTTTAGAGGATCGCTGTCTCCACTCTTTTTGTGCAAAATCACACAGATTGAATTATCTTCTTTCTGCATTTTTTTTTTCTTCATATTTACACGTCTCCCTCCCTCCCTTTCCTCTATTATAACACATCACAGGAGTTGCATCTCTCCCACTTACATTCTATCATTGGTAGTCCTTACATTCCACACCAGACAGGCTAATCTACATTTCCCAATCCAGTGGTGTAGACTAGACAAATGGGTAAGGAGACAGATCAGAACTACAAGTGTGTTACCCATAGATAACCCCAGGTGCCCTCTAAACTTCTCTCTCTCTCATCCACTCTCCTTCCCCCTACCCCAACGTCTCACCCTTTTTCTCTCCCTTTCTCTCTATCCCTCCTCTCTCCACACTGGCCTGTCGGTTATAGGCGTGATGCATTCTCATTTTGAGGCTCCTGTAGTCGGGAGAGCTGTCTGATCCTCCAGGTGTCCGAGGGGAGAATGACAGGGAGAACAACGTAGGACCAGGGACTCTGGAGAGGGAAGCAACCCCTGGGTTTGATGCTGACAATTCTGAGACAGGAGAGCAGAGGAGAGGAGCAGAGGAGAGCTGATTGGAGGAGCAGAGGAGAGGAGCAGAGGAGATGAGCAGAAGAAATGAGCAGTGGAGATGAGCAGAGGAGATGAGCAGAGGTGATGAGCAGTGGAGAGGAACAGAGGAGGAGAGAACCAGAGGTGTGGAGAGGAGGAGAAGAGAGGTGCAGAGGAGAGGTGCAGAGGAAAGGAGCAGAGGAGAGGAGAGGAGAGGAGAGGAGAGGAGAGGAGAGGAGAGGAGAGGAGAGGAGAGGAGAGGAGAGGAGAGGAGAGGAGGATAATAGAGCAGAGGACAGGAGGTGGGGGGAGAAGAGGAGAGGAGAAGAAGAAAGCAGAGGAGAGGAGAGGAGGAGAGGAGCAGAGGAGCGGAGGAGGAGAGGAGGAGAGGAGCAGAGGAGAGGAGAAGAAGAAAGCAGAGGAGAGGAGGAGAGGAGCAGAGGAGGAGAGGGGCAGAGGAGAGGAGAAGAGACGAGGAGAGGAGAGGAACAGAGGAGAGGAGCAGAAGAGATGAGGAGCAGAGAGGAGCAGAGGAGAGAAGATGCCTGATCTGATTCTGTCTTATTGAACGACAGGGTGGTGATTGGAGGCAGTGTTGAGGCCCTGATCTGCCTCTCAGAGACACATTGCCCAATACAGTTACACCTCACAGTAAAACAATGTGCTGATGCACGTTTTTATGCAAATGTACTAATTTGGTTCGGTGAAACACGCTAACTCCTGATACGGTTAACCACGTTCGCCTGGGACCATAAGACTTGCATTAGCTCCCTGAGTGAATGCCTAGTCCTTTAGTTCAGTGGAGTAACACAGTGTAGTGGCATGTGTGTGTGTCTGTATGAAAGCAAAATGATGCAGTAGATGTTGTTGGCATGGGTAGTGTGTGTGTGTGTGTGTGTGTGTGTGTGTGTGTGTGTGTGTGTGTGTGTGTGTGTGTGTGTGTGTGTGTTTACTTGGGTGTGTGTGTTTACTTGTGTGTGTGAAGTCTTGACACAACAGCCAGTCTGCACGTCTCCTCCACAGAGCTCAGCAAACCTCACTTGAAAACACAGCCTCCGTCTTGAGGAAAGACAGGCCTTTTGTACTGTAGAGCTGATGCCTTCCTAATGCCAAAAACTCACCAGCTCTTTGCCGCTCTTCGGGTTACAAACTCCTTAGCCAAAGATTAGTGGCTCTGTTCCAGGTATTCTTCCTTCATAAGGAAATCTTCTCTTTGAGCCAGCACCCCCTCTCCTCCCTCCTCCCTCCTCCCCTCCACCTCTCCTCTCCTCGCTTCTCCTCACTCCCTTTATAGATTACCGGCATGGCAACTTCAAACTGGCGTTAGATCCTCTAGCCATAGTGGGGTTGTGGGGCTGGAATGCGTGTGTCGTTGGCGTGCTGTGGCCCAGGCAGACACCAGAAAAGCCAGCCACACACTCAGCAGGTGGTCACAAAGGTACGAGAGATAGGGAGAGATAGAGGAGGAGAGAGGGAGCGAGAGAGAAGGGGAGAAAGAAAAGGATGGAAAGGAGGAAGAAAGAAAAAGATAGAAGGAGGGAGAGGGGGATAGGAATAAAGGGAACCAAAGAGAGAGGAAGAGAAGGAGGTGAACAATCTCACCATCATCTGAAGCCGTTGAACGTGTTCACAAAAACAGGGATACATACAGTAACTCATAATCTTGTACGTGGGGCCTAGGAATTATCTGGCCTGTGTTGCAGCCTGGGCCTGTATCCTACAGACCTGTGCCTGTATTTGGGCCTTAGTCAGATGAGGCCTCCCCTTTGAGCAGACCTGGATGCTGGATCCTCCCCTCAGCCGGCTCCATAGAGCCTAGGTCTATTTAATCCATTGGTACTGTTTTAATGGACTCTTCCTCTGGGGGACTGGGGCCTAGCCTGGCTAAGCTCAGAAATATTATTACACTCTTAAATGGTAAACAACACTCCTCCCACGGGACGGGACGGAACAGGAGGATGGAAAGAGTGTGATAATGGGAGGAATGGAGGTATATAGTGGGAGGGATGGAGAGATATGAATGGAAGGAAGGATGGAGGGATATAGAGAGAGGGATGGAGATATATATAGAGGGAATGATGGAGGGCTACAGAGGGAGGGATGGAGGGATATATATAGAGAGGGACGAAGGGTTATAGATGGAAGGAAGGATGGAGGGATATAGAGAGGGAGGGATGGATATATATATAGAGGGAAGGATGATGGAGGGCTACAGAGGGAGGGATGGAGGGATATATAGAGGGAGGGACAGAGGGATATAGAGGGAAGGATGGAGGGATATAGAGGGAGGGATGCAGATATATATAGAAGGGGGGATGTAGGGCTATAAAGAGGGAGAGATAGAGGGATATAGAGAGGAATGGATGAGAGATGGAGGGATATATAGAAGGAGGGATATAGGGATATATAGAGGGAGGGATATAGGGATATATAGAGGGAGGGATGAGGGATATATACAGGGAGGGATATAGGGGGATATAGGGATATATAGAGGGAGGGATATAGGGATATATAGAGGGAGGGATGAGGGATATATACAGGGAGGGATATAGGGATATATAGAGGGAGGGATATAGGGATATGAGATTATAAAGGGAAGGATATGGGGATACACAGGGAGGGATGGAGGGATGTGGGGATATACAGGGAGGGATGTGGGGATATACAGTGGGAATGTTGGGATATACAGGGAGGGATGTTGGGATATACTGGGGGGATGTGGGGATATACAAGGAGCAATGTGGGGATATACAGGGGGCGTGTGGGGATATACAGGGAGGGATGTGGGGATATACAGGGAGCAATGTGGGGATATACAGGGGGCGTGTGGGGATATACAGGGAGGGATGTGGGGATATACAGGGAGCGGTGTGGGGATATACAGGGAGGGGTGTTGGGATATACAGGGGGGATGTGGGGATATATAGGGGGGATGTGGGGATAAACAGGGGGGATGTGGGGATATACAGGGAGCGATGTGGGGATATACAGGGAGGGATGTGGGGATACACAGGGGGGATGTGGGGATATACAGTGGGAATGTGGGGATATACAGGGAGGGATGTGGGGATATACAGGGGGGATGTGGGGATATACAGGGAGGGATGTTGGGAAATACTGTGGGAATGTGGGTATATACAGGGAGGGATGTGGGGATATACAGGGGGGATGTGGGGATATACAGGGAGGGATGTTGGGATGTGGGGATATACAGGGAGGGATGCGAGGATATACAGGGGGGATTTGGGTATATACAGGGAGGGATGTTGGGATATACTGTAGGAATGTGGGTATATACAGGGAGGGATGTGGGGATGTGGGGATATACAGGGAGTGATGTGGGGATATACAGGGGGGATGTGGGGATATACAGTGGGAATGTGGGTATATACAGGGAGGGATGTGGGGATATACCTGGAGGGATTTTGGGATATACGGGGGGGATGTGGGGATAAACAGGGAGGGATGTGGGGATATACAGGGAGGGATGTTGGGATGTGGGGATATACAGGGGGGATGTGGGTATATACAGGGATGGATGTGGGGATATACAGGGAGGGATGTGGGAATGTGGGTATATAAAGGGAGGGATGTGGGAATGTGGGTATATACAGGGAGGGATGCGGGGATATACAGGGAGGGATATTGGGATATACTGTGGGAATGTGGGTATATACAGGGAGGGATGTTGGGATATACGGGCAGGGAGGGATGTGGGGATATACAGGGAGGGATATTGGGATATAGGGAGGGATGTGGGGATATACGGGGGGATGTGGGGATATACAGGGAGGGATGTGGGGATATACGGGGGGATGTGGGGATATACAGGGAGGGAGGGATATACAGGGAGGGATGTTGGGATGTGGGGATATACAGGGGGGATGTGGGGATATACAGGGAGGGATGTGGGGATATACAGGGAGGGATGTGGGGATATACATGGAGGATGTGGGGATGAGGGGATATACAGAGAGGGATGTGGGGATGTGAGGATATACCGGGAGGGATGTGGGGATATACAGGGAGGGATGTTGGGATATACAGGGGGGATGTGGGGATATACAGTGGGAATGTGGAGATATACAGGGAGGGATGTTGGGATATACAGGGGGGATGTGGGGATATACAGGGAGGGATGTGGGGATATACAGGGAGGGATGTGGGGATATACAGGGAGGATGTGGGGATGAGGGGATATACAGAGAGGGATGTGGGGATGTGGGGATATACAGGGAGGGATGTTGGGATGTGGGGATATACAGGGGGATGTGGGGATATACAGGGAGGGATGTGGGGATATACAGGGAGGATGTGGGGATGAGGGGATATACAGAGAGGGATGTGGGGATGTGGGGATATACCGGGAGGGATGTGGGGATATACAGGGAGGGATGTTGGGATATACAGGGGGGATGTGGGGATATACAGTGGGAATGTGGATATACAGGGAGGGATATTGGGATATACTGTGGGAATGTGGGTATATACCTGGAGGGATGTTGGGATATACAGGGGGGATGTGGGGATATACAGGGAGGGATGTGGGGATATACGGGGGGATGTGGGGATATACAGGGAGGGATGTGGGGATATACAGGGAGGGATGTTGGGATGTGGGGATATACAGGGGGGATGTGGGGATATACAGGGAGGGATGTGGGGATATACAGGGAGGGATGTGGGGATATACATGGAGGATGTGGGGATGAGGGGATATACAGAGAGGGATGTGGGGATGTGAGGTGAGGATATACAGGGAGGGATGTTGGGATATACGGGAGGGATGTGGGGATATACAGGGAGGGATGTTGGGATATACAGGGGGGATGTGGGGATATACAGGGAGGGATGTGGGGATATACAGGGAGGGATGTGGGGATATACAGGGAGGATGTGGGGATGAGGGGATATACAGAGAGGGATGTTGGGAGAGAGGTATAAGGAGATGTGGGGATATACAGGGAGGATGTTGGGATGAGGGGATATGATGTGGGGATGTGGGGATATACCGGGAGGGATGTGGGGATATACAGGGAGGGATGTGGGGATATACAGGGAGGGATGTGGGGATATACAGGGAGGATGTGGGGATGAGGGGATATACAGAGAGGGCTGTGGGGATGTGAGGAATGTGGGGATGTGGGGATATACCGGGAGGGATGTGGGGATATACAGGGGGGATGTGGGGATATACAGTGGGAATGTGGGGATATACAGGGAGGGATGTTGGGATATACAGGGGGGATGTGGGGATATACAGTGGGAATATGGGGATATACAGTGGGAATGTTGGGATATACAGGGAGGGATGTGGGGATATACATGGAGGTATGATGGGATATACAGGGAGGATGTGGGGATGAGGGGATATACAGAGAGGGATGTGGGGATGTGGGGATATACAGGGAGGGATGTGGGGATATACAGGGAGGGATGTTGGGATATACAGGGGGGATGTGGGGATATACAGGGAGGGATGTGGGGATATACAGGGGGGATGTGGGGATATACAGTGGGAATATGGAGATATACAGTGGGAATGTGGGGATATACAGGGAGGGATGTGGGGATATACATGGAGGTATGAGGTATGTTGGGATATACAGGGGGGATGTGGGGTATTGGGATGTGGGGATATACAGGGGGGATGTGGGGATATACAGGGAGGGATGTGGGGATATACGGGGGGATGTGGGGATATACAGTGGGAATATGGAGATATACAGTGGGAATGTGGGGATATACAGGGAGGGATGTTGGGATATACAGGGGGGATGTGGGGATACACAGGGAGGGATGTGGGGATATACAGGGGATGTGGGGATATACAGGGAGGGATGTGGGGATATACAGGGAGGTATGTTGGGATGTGGGGATATACAGGGGGGATGTGGGGATATACAGGGAGGGATGTGGGGATATACAGGGAGGGATGTGGGAATGTGGGTATATAAAGGGAGGGATGTGGGAATGTGGGTATATACAGGGAGGAATGCGGGGATATACAGGGAGGGATATTGGGATATACTGTGGGAATGTGGGTATATACAGGGAGGGATGTTGGGATATACGGGGGGGGGGGGGGTGGGATATACAGGGAGGGATGTGGGGATATACAGGGAGGGATATTGGGATATACTGTGGGAATGTGGGTATATACCTGGAGGGATGTTGGGATATACAGGGGGGATGTGGGGATATACAGGGAGGGATGTGGGGATATACGGGGGGATGTGGGGATACACGGGGGGATGTGGGGATATACAGGGAGGGATGTGGGGATATACAGGGATGTGGGGATGTGTGGGATATACATGTGGGGATATACAGGAGGGATGTGGGGATATACAGGGAGGGATGTGGGGATATACAGGGAGGGATGTGGGGATATACATGGAGGATGTGGGGATGAGGGGATATACAGAGAGGGATGTGGGGATGTGAGGATATACCGGGAGGTATGTGGGGATATACAGGGAGGGATGTTGGGATATACTGGGGGGATGTGGGGATATACAGTGGGAATGTGGAGATATACAGGGAGGGATGTTGGGATATACAGGGGGGATGTGGGGATATACAGGGAGGGATGTGGGGATATACAGGGAGGGATGTGGGGATATACAGGGAGGATGTGGGGATGAGGGGATATACAGAGAGGGATGTGGGGATGTGGGGATATACAGGGAGGGATGTTGGGATGTGGGGATATACAGGGGGGATGTGGGGATATACAGGGAGGGATGTGGGGATATACAGGGAGGGATGTGGGGATATACAGGGACGATGTGGGGATGAGGGGATATACAGAGAGGGATGTGGGGATGTGGGGATATACAGGGAGGGATGTTGGGATATACAGGGGGGATGTGGGGATATACAGTGGGAATGTGGGGATATACAGGGAGGGATGTGGGGATATACAGGGAGGGATATTGGGATATACTGTGGGAATGTGGGTATATACCTGGAGGGATGATGGGATATACAGGGGGGATGTGGGGATATACAGGGAGGGATGTGGGGATATACGGGGGGATGTGGGGATATACAGGGAGGGATGTGGGGATATACAGGGAGGGATGTTGGGATGTGGGGATATACAGGGGGGATGTGGGGATATACAGGGAGGGATGTGGGGATATACAGGGAGGGATGTGGGAATGTGGGGATATACAGGGAGGGATGTGGGAATGGGGTATATACAGGGAGGGATGTGGGGATATACAGGGAGGGATATTGGGATATACTGTGGGAATGTGGGTATATACCTGGATGGATGTTGGGATATACAGGGGGGATGTGGGGATATACAGGGAGGGATGTGGGGATATACGGGGGGATGTGGGGATATACAGGGAGGGATGTGGGGATATACAGGGAGGGATGATATGGGATGTGGGGATATACAGGAGGGATGTGGGGATATACAGGGAGGGATGGGGGGATATACAGGGAGGGATGTGGGGATATACATGGAGGATGTGGGGATGAGGGGATATACAGAGAGGGATGTGGGGATGTGAGGATATACCGGGAGGTATGTGGGGATATACAGGGAGGGATGTTGGGATATACAGGGGGGATGTGGGGATATACAGTGGGAATGTGGAGATATACAGGGAGGGATGTTGGGATATACAGGGGGGATGTGGGGATATACAGGGAGGGATGTGGGGATATACAGGGAGGGATGTGGGGATATACAGGGAGGATGTGGGGATGAGGGGATATACAGAGAGGGATGTGGGGATGTGGGGATATACAGGGAGGGATGTTGGGATGTGGGGATATACAGGGGGGATGTGGGGATATACAGGGAGGGATGTGGGGATATACAGGGAGGGATGTGGGGATATACAGGGACGATGTGGGGATGAGGGGATATACAGAGAGGGATGTGGGGATGTGGGGATATACAGGGAGGGATGTGGGGATATACAGGGAGGGATGTTGGGATATACAGTGGGAATGTGGGGATACAGGGAGGGTGGGGATATACAGGGGGGATGTGGGGATATACAGTGAGGGATGTGGGGATATACAGGGAGGTTGGATGTGGGGATATACAGGGGGGATGTGGGGATATACAGGGAGGGATGTGGGGATATACAGGGAGGGATGTGGGGATATACAGGGAGGGATGTGGGGAGGGGGATGTGGGGATGAGGGGATATACAGGGATGGGGGATGTGGGGATATACAGGGAGGGATGTGGGGATATACAGGGATATACAGGGATGTGGGGATATACAGGGAGGGATGTGGGGATATACAGGGAGGGATGTTGGGATATACGGTTGGATGTGGGGATATACAGAAGGGATGTGGGGATATGGGGATGTGGGGATATACAGGGAGGGATGTTGGAATGTGGGGATATATGTGGGAATGTGGGATATACAGGGATATACAGGGGGAATGTGGGGATATACAGGGAGGGATGTGGGGATATACAGGGAGGGATGTGGGGATATACAGGGACGATGTGGGGATGAGGGGATATACAGAGAGGGATGTGGGGATGTGGGGATATACCGGGAGGGATGTGGGGATATAAAGGGAGGGATGTTGGGATATACAGGGGGGATGTGGGGATATACAGTGGGAATGTGGGGATATACAGGGAGGGATGTGGGGATATACAGGGGGGATGTGGGGATATACAGTGGGATGGGATATACAGTGGGAATTGGGATATACAGGGAGGGATGTGGGATATGGAGGTGGGATATACAGGGGGGTCTTTGGGATGTGGGGATATACAGGGAGGGATGTGGGGATATACAGGGGGGATGTGGGTATATATGGGATATACAGGGAGGGATGTGGGGATATACAGGGAGGGATGTGGGGATATACAGTGGGAGGGATATTGGGATATGTGGGAATGTGGGGATATACAGGGAGGGATGTGGGGATATACATGGAGGGATGTTGGGATATACAGGGGGGGTCTTTGGGATGTGGGGATATACAGGGGGGATGTGGGGATATACAGGGAGGGATGTGGATGGGGATATACAGGGATGTGGGGATGTTGGGATATACACGGGGGGATGTGGGGATATACAGGGGGGATGTGGGGATATACAGGGAGGGAGGGATATGTGGGGATATACGGTGGGAATGTGGGGATATACAGGGATATAGGGAATGTGGGGATATTGGGATGTGGGGATATATGTGGGAATGTGGAGATATACAGGGAGGGATGTTGGGATCTGGGGATATACAGGGGAATGTGGGGATATACAGGTAGGGATGTGGGGATATACAGGGAGGGATTTTGGGATGTAGGGATATACGGGGAGGGATGTTGGGATATACGGTGGGAATGTGGGGATATACAGGGAGGGATGTTGGGATATACAGGGAGGGATGTTGGGGATATACGGGAGGAATGTGGGGATATACAGGGAGGGATGTGGGGATATACAGGGGGGATGTGGGGATATACAGTGGGAATGTGGGGATATACAGGGAGGGATGTTGGGATTTACAGGGGGGATGTGGGGATATACAGGGGGATGTGGGGATATACAGGGTGGGATGTGGGGATATACAGGGAGGGATGTTGGGATATACAGGGGGGGTCTTTGGGATGTGGGGATATACAGGGGGATGTGGGGATATACAGGGAGGGATGTGGGGATATACAGGGAGGGATGTTGGGATATACAGGGGGGATGTGGGGATATACAGGGAGGGATGTGGGGATATACGGGGGGGATGTGGGGATATACAGTGGGAATATGGAGATATACAGTGGGAATGTGGGGATATACAGGGAGGGATGTGGGGATATACATGGAGGTATGTTGGGATATTCAGGGGGGGTCTTTGGGGTGTGGGGATATACAGGGGGGATGTGGGGATATACAGGGAGGGATGTGGGGATATGCAGTGGGAATGTGGAGATATACAGTGGGAATGTGGGGATATACATGGAGGGATGTGGGGATATACATGTTGGGATATACAGGGGGGGTCTTTGGGATGTGGGGATATACAGGGGGGATGTGGGGATATACAGGGAGGGATGTGGATATATACAGGGAGGGATGTTGGGATATACGGTTGGAATGTGGGGATATACAGGAAGGGATGTGGGGATATACGGTGGGAATGTGGGGATATACAGGGAGGGATGTTGGGATGTGGGGATATATGTGGGAATGTGGAGATATACATGGAGGGATGTTGGGATCTGGGGATATACAGGGGAATGTGGGGATATACAGGTAGGGATGTGGGGATATACATGGAGGGATTTTGGGATGTAGGGATATACGGGGAGGGATGTTGGGATATACGGTGGGAATGTGGGTATATACAGGGAGGGATGTTGGGATATACAGGGAGGGATGTTCGGATATACGGTTGGAATGTGGGGATATACGGTGGGAATGTGGGGATATACAGGGAGGGATGTGGGGATATACATTGAGGGATGTTGGGATGTGGGGACATACAGGGGGATGTGGGGATATACATGGAGGAATGTTGGGATATGGGGATGTTGGTATATACGGGGAGGGATGTTGGGATATACGGTGGGAATGTGGGGATATACAGGAAGGGATGTTGGGATATACAGGGAGGGATGTTGGGATGTGGGGATATAAAGGGAGGGATGTTGGGATATACGGTGGGAATGTGGGGATATACAGGAAGGGATGTGTGGATAGACGGTGGGAATGTGGGGATATACATGGAGGGATGTTGGGATGTGGGGATAAACAGGGGGGATGTGGGGATATACAGGGAGGGATGTTGGGATATACATGGAGGGGTTGGGATGTGGGGATATACAGGGGGGATGTGGGGAGTGGGTTGGGATATACAGTGGGGATGTGGGGATATACAGGGAGGGATGTGGGGATATACATGGAGGGTATGTGGGGATATACAGGGGGGGGGGATGTGGGGATATACAGGGAGGGATGTGGGGATATACAGTGGGAATATGGGATGTGGGAATGTGGGGATATACATGGAGGGATGTGGGGATATACATGGAGGTATGTGGGGAAATACAGGAAGGGATGTGGGGATATACAGGGAGGGATGTGGGGATATACGGGAGGGATGTGGGGATATACAGGGAGG
>NW_027259723.1:0-24603 GCF_045791955.1 Oncorhynchus clarkii lewisi
CAGCCACTCAGTGTTAGTGGTGGCTGTTTAACAGTCTGATGGCCTTGAGATAGAAGCTGTTTTTCAGTCTCTCGGTCCCAGCTTTGATGCACCTGTACTGACCTCGCCTTCTGGATGATAGCGGGGTGAACAGGCAGTGGCTCGGGTGGTTGATGTCCTTGATGATCTTTATGGCCTTCCTGTGACATCGGGTGGTGTAGGTGTCCTGGAGGGCAGGTAGTTTGCCCCCGGTGATGCGTTGTGCAGACCTCACTACCCTCTGGAGAGCCTTACGGTTGAGGGCGGTGCAGTTGCCATACCAGGCGGTGATACAGCCCGCCAGGATGCTCTCGATTGTGCATCTGTAGAAGTTTGTGAGTGCTTTTGGTGACAAGCCGAATTTCTTCAGCCTCCTGAGGTTGAAGAGGCGCTGCTGCGCCTTCTTCACGATGCTGTCTGTGTGAGTGGACCAATTCAGTTTGTCTGTGATGTGTATGCCGAGGAACTTAAAACTTGCTACCCTCTCCACTACTGTTCCATCGATGTGGGGGGGGGTGTTCCCTCTGCTGTTTCCTGAAGTCCACAATCATCTCCTTAGTTTTGTTGACGTTGAGTGTGAGGTTGTTTTCCTGACACCACACTCCGAGGGCCCTCACCTCCTCCCTGTAGGCCGTCTCATCGTTGTTGGTAATCAAGCCTACCACTGTTGTGTCGTCCGCAAACTTGATGATTGAGTTGGAGGCGTGCGTGGCCACGCAGTCGTGGGTGAACAGGGAGTACAGGAGAGGGCTCAGAACGCAACCTTGTGGGGCCCCAGTGTTGAGGATCAGCGGGGAGGAGATGTTGTTGCCTACCCTCACCACCTGGGGGCGGCCCGTCAGGAAGTCCAGTACCCAGTTGCACAGGGCGGGGTCGAGACCCAGGGTCTCGAGCTTGATGACGAGCTTGGAGGGTACTATGGTGTTGAATGCCGAGCTGTAGTCGATGAACAGCATTCTCACATAGGTATTCCTCTTGTCCAGATGGGTTAGGGCAGTGTGCAGTGTGGTTGAGATTGCATCGTCTGTAGACCTATTTGGGCGGTAAGCAAATTGGAGGCTACAATGAATGCAGCCTCCGGATAAATTGTTTCCAGTTTGCAGAGAGTTAAATAAAGTTCGTTCAGAGCCATCGATGTGTCTGCTTGGGGGGGGATATATACGGCTGTGATTATAATCGAAGAGAATTCTCTTGGTAGATAATGCGGTCTACATTTGATTGTGAGGAATTCTAAATCAGGTGAACAGAAGGATTTGAGTTCCTGTATGTTTCTTTCATCGCACCATGTCACGTTAGTCATAAGGCATACGCCCCCGCCCCTCTTTTACCAGAAAGATGTTTTTTCCTGTCTGCGCGATGCGTGGAGAAACCTGTTGGCTGCACCGCTTCGGATAGCGTCTCTCCAGTAAGCCACGTTTCCGTGAAGCAAAGAACGTTACAGTCTCTGATGTCCCTCTGGAATGCTACCCTTGCTCGGATTTCATCAACCTTGTTGTCAAGAGACTGGACATTGGCAAGAAGAATGCTAGGGAGTGGTGTGCGCTGTGCCCGTCTCCGGAGTCTGACCAGAAGACCGCCTCGTTTCCCTCTCTTTCGGAGTCGTTTTTTTGGGTCGCTGCATAGGATCCACTCCGTTGTCCTGTTTGTAAGGCAGAACACAGGATCCGCGTCGCGAAAAACATATTCTTGGTCGTACTGATGGTGAGTTGATGCTGATCTTATATTCAGTAGTTCTTCTCGACTGTATGTAATGAAACCTAAGATGACCTGGGGTACTAATGTAAGAAATAACACGTAAAAAAACAAAAAACTGCATGGTTTCCTAGGAACGCGAAGCGAGGCGGCCATCTCTGTCGGCGCCGGAAGTAGGAAGTATCAATACATCACTGGTCTATACTGGTCTATATATCAGTACATCACTGGTCTATATATCAATACATCACTGGTCTATACTGGTCTATATATCAGTACATCACTGGTCTATATATCAATACATCACTGGTCTATACTGGTCTATATATCAGTACATCACTGGTCTATATATCAATACATCACTGGTCTATATATCAGTACATCACTGGTTTATACTGGTCTATACTGGTCTATATATCAGTACATCACTGGTCTATATATCAATACATACCGGTCTATATATCAGTACATCACTGGTCTATACTGGTCTATGCAGGTCTATATATCAGAACATCACTGGTCTATATATCAGTACATCACTGGTCTATATATCAGTACATCACTGGTCTATACTGGTCTATACTGGAATATATATCAGTACATCACTGGTCTATACTGGTCTATATATCAATACATCACTGGTCTATATATCAGAACATCAATGGTCTATATATCAGTACATCACTGGTCTATATATCAGTACACCACTGGTCTATACTGGTCTATATGTCAGTACATCAATGGTCTATACTGGAACATACATCAGTACATCACTGGTCTATATATCAGTACATCACTGGTCAATATATCAGTACATCACTGGTCTATACTGGTCTGTATATCAATACATCACTGGTTTATACTGGTCTATACTGGTCTATATATCAGTACATCACTGGTCTATATATCAGTACATCACTGGTTTATACTGGTCTATACTGGTCTATATATCAGTACATCACTGGTCTATATATCAGTACATCACTGGTTTATACTGGTCTATATATCAGTACATCACTGGTCTATATATCAATACATAATGGTCTATATATCAGAACATCACTGGTCTATAAATCAGTACACCACTGGTCTATATATCAGTACATCACTGGTCTATACTGGTCTATATATCAGTACATCACTGGTCTATATATCAGTACATCACTGGTCTATACTGGTCTATATATCAGTACATCACTGGTCTATACATCAATACATCACTGGTCTATACTGGTCTATATATCAGTACATCGCTGGTCTATACATCAGTACATCACAGGTCTATATATCAGTTCATCACTGGTCTATACTGGTCTATATATCAGTACATCACTGGTCTATATATCAGTACATCACTGGTCTATAGATCAGTACATCACTGGTCTATATATCAATACATCACTGGTCTATATATCAGTACATCACTGGTTTATACTGGTCTATACTGGTCTATATATCAGAACACCACTGGTCTATATATCAATACATCACTGGTCTATATATCAGTACATAATGGTCTATATATCAGTACATCACTGGTCTATATATCAGTACATCACTGGTCTATATATAAATACATAATGGTGTATATATCAGTACATCACTGGTCTATACTGGTCTATGCAGGTCTATATATCAGAACATCACTGGTCTATATATCAGTACATCACTGGTCTATACTGGAATATACATCAGCACATCACTGGTCTGTATATCAGCACATCACTGGTCTATATATCAGTACATCACTGGTCTATACTGGTCTATATATCAATACATCACTGGTCTATATATCAGAACATCACTGGTCTATACTGGTCTATAGATCAATACATTACTGGTCTATATATCAGTACATCACTGGTCTGTATATCAGCACATCACTGGTCTATATATCAGTACATCACTGGTCTATACTGGTCTATATATCAATACATCACTGGTCTATATATCAGTACATCACTGGTCTATATATCAGTACATCACTGGTCTATATATCAGTACATCACTGGTCTATATATCAGTACATCACTGGTCTATACTGGTCTTTATATCAATACATCACTGGTCTATATATCAGTACATCACTGGTCTATACTGGTCTATATATCAGTACATCAGTGGTCTATATATCAGTACATCACTGGTCTATATATCAGTACATCACTGGTCTATATATCAGTACATCACTGGTCTATACTGGTCTATATATCAGTACATCACTGGTCTATATATCAATACATCACTGGTCTATACTGGTCTTTATATCAATACATCACTGGTCTATATATCAGTACATCACTGGTTTATACTGGTCTATACTGGTCTATATATCAGAACATCACTGGTCTATATATCAATACATCACTGGTCTAAATATCAGTACATCACTGGTCTATATATCAATACATCACTGGTTTATACTGGTCTATACTGGTCTTTATATCAGTACATCACTGGTCTATATATCAGTACATCACTGGTTTATACTGGTCTATACTGGTCTATATATCAGTACATCACTGGTCTATATATCAGTACATCACTGGTTTATACTGGTCTATACTGGTCTATATATCAGTACATCACTGGTCTATATATCAATACATAATGGTCTATATATCAGTACATCACTGGTCTATATATCAGTACATCACTGGTCTATATATCAGAACATCACTGGTCTATATATCAGTACATCACTGGTCTATATATCAGTACATCACGGGTCTATATATCAGCACATCACTGGTCTATATATCAATACATCACTGGTCTATACTGGTCTATATATCAATACATCACTGGTCTATATATCAGTACATCACTGGTCTATATATCAGAACATCAATGGTCTATATATCAGCACATCACTGGTCTATATATCAGTACATTACTGGTCTATATATCAGCACATCACTGGTCTATATATCAGTACATCACTGGTCTATATATCAGTACATCACTGGTCTATATATCAGTACATCACTGGTCTGTATATCAATACATCACTGGTCAATATATCAGTACATAACTGGTCTTTACTGGTCTATATGTCAGTACATCACTAGTCTATGGTGATCTATATATCAGCACATCAATGGTCTATACGAGTCTATATATCAGCACATCACTGGTATATAAGAGTCTATATATCAGTACATCACTGGTCTATATTTCAGTACATCACTGGTCTATATATCAGTACATCACTGGTCTATATATCAGTACATCACTGTTCTATACTGGTCTATATATCAGTACATCACTGGTCTATATATCAGTACATCACTGGTCTATATATCAGAACATCACTGGTCTATATATCAGTACATCACTGGTCTATATATCAGTACATCACTGATCTATACTGGTCTATATATCAGTACATCACTGATCTATATATCAGTACATCACTGGTCTATATATCAGTACATCACTGGTCTATACTGGTCTGTATATCAGTACATCACTGGTCTATACTGGTCTATATATCAGCACATCACTAGTCTATACTGTTCTATATATCAGTACATCACTGGTCTGTATATCAGTACATCACTGGTCTATATATCAGTGCTTCACTGGTCTATATGTCAGTACATCACTAGTCTATACTGGTCTATACTGGTATATACATCAGTACATCACTGGTCTATATATCAGTACATCACTGGTCTATACTGGTAAATATATCAGTACATCACTGGTATATATATCAGTGATTCACTGGTCTATATGTCAGTATATCACTAGTCTATACTGGTATATATATCAGTACATCAGTGGTCTATATATCAGTACATCACTGGTCTATAAATCAGTACATCACTGGTCTATATATCAGTACATCACTGGTCTATACTGGTCTATATATCAGTACATCACTGGTCTATATATCAGTACATCACTGGTCTATACTGGTCTATATATCAGTACATCACTGGTCTATACATCAATACATCACTGGTCTATACTGGTCTATATATCAGTACATCGCTGGTCTATATATCAGTTCATCACTGGTCTATACTGGTCTATACTGGTCTATATATCAGTACATCACTGGTCTATATATCAAATCAAATCAAATCAAATCAAATTTTATTTGTCACATACACATGGTTAGCAGATGTTAATGCGAGTGTAGCGAAATGCTTGTGCTTCTAGTTCCGACAATGCAGTAATAACAAGTAATCTAACTAACAATTCCAAAACTACTGTCTTGTACACAGTGTAAGGGGATAAAGAATATGTACATAAGGATATATGAATGAGTGATGGTACAGAGCAGCATAGGCAAGATACAGTAGATGGTATCGGGTACAGTATGTACAAATGAGATGAGTATGTAAACAAAGTGGCATAGTATAGTATAAAGTTGCTAGTGATACATGTATTACATAAGGATACCGTCGATGATATAGAGTACAGTATATACGTATGCATATGAGATGAATAATGTAGGGTAAGTAACATTTATATAAGGTAGCATTGTTTAAAGTGGCTAGTGATATATTTACATCATTTCCCATCAATTCCCATTATTAAAGTGGCTGGAGTTGAGTCAGTGTCAGTGTGTTGGCAGCAGCCACTCAGTGTTAGTGGTGGCTGTTTAACAGTCTGATGGCCTTGAGATAGAAGCTGTTTTTCAGTCTCTCGGTCCCAGCTTTGATGCACCTGTACTGACCTCGCCTTCTGGATGATAGCGGGGTGAACAGGCAGTGGCTCGGGTGGTTGATGTCCTTGATGATCTTTATGGCCTTCCTGTGACATCGGGTGGTGTAGGTGTCCTGGAGGGCAGGTAGTTTGCCCCCGGTGATGCGTTGTGCAGACCTCACTACCCTCTGGAGAGCCTTACGGTTGAGGGCGGTGCAGTTGCCATACCAGGCGGTGATACAGCCCGCCAGGATGCTCTCGATTGTGCATCTGTAGAAGTTTGTGAGTGCTTTTGGTGACAAGCCGAATTTCTTCAGCCTCCTGAGGTTGAAGAGGCGCTGCTGCGCCTTCTTCACGATGCTGTCTGTGTGAGTGGACCAATTCAGTTTGTCTGTGATGTGTATGCCGAGGAACTTAAAACTTGCTACCCTCTCCACTACTGTTCCATCGATGTGGGGGGGGGTGTTCCCTCTGCTGTTTCCTGAAGTCCACAATCATCTCCTTAGTTTTGTTGACGTTGAGTGTGAGGTTGTTTTCCTGACACCACACTCCGAGGGCCCTCACCTCCTCCCTGTAGGCCGTCTCATCGTTGTTGGTAATCAAGCCTACCACTGTTGTGTCGTCCGCAAACTTGATGATTGAGTTGGAGGCGTGCGTGGCCACGCAGTCGTGGGTGAACAGGGAGTACAGGAGAGGGCTCAGAACGCAACCTTGTGGGGCCCCAGTGTTGAGGATCAGCGGGGAGGAGATGTTGTTGCCTACCCTCACCACCTGGGGGCGGCCCGTCAGGAAGTCCAGTACCCAGTTGCACAGGGCGGGGTCGAGACCCAGGGTCTCGAGCTTGATGACGAGCTTGGAGGGTACTATGGTGTTGAATGCCGAGCTGTAGTCGATGAACAGCATTCTCACATAGGTATTCCTCTTGTCCAGATGGGTTAGGGCAGTGTGCAGTGTGGTTGAGATTGCATCGTCTGTAGACCTATTTGGGCGGTAAGCAAATTGGAGTGGGTCTAGGGTGTCAGGTAGGGTGGAGGTGATATGGTCCTTGACTAGTCTCTCAAAGCACTTCATGATGACGGATGTGAGTGCTACGGGGCGGTAGTCATTTAGCTCAGTTACCTTAGCTTTCTTGGGAACAGGAACAATGGTGGCCCTCTTGAAGCATGTGGGAACAGCAGACTGGTATAGGGATTGATTGAATATGTCCGTAAACACACCGGCCAGCTGGTCTGCGCATGCTCTGAGGGCGCGGCTGGGGATGCCATCTGGGCCTGCAGCCTTGCGAGGGTTAACACGTTTAAATGTCTTACTCACCTCGGCTGCAGTGAAGGAGACACCGCATGTTTTCGTTGCAGGCCGTGTCAGTGGCACTGTATTGTCCTCAAAGCGGGCAAAAAAGTTATTTAGTCTGCCTGGGAGCAAGACATCCTGGTCCGTGACTGGGCTGGGTTTCTTCCTGTAGTCCGTGATTGACTGTAGACCCTGCCACATGCCTCTTGTGTCTGAGCCGTTGAATTGAGATTCTACTTTGTCTCTGTACTGGCGCTTAGCTTGTTTGATAGCCTTGCGGAGGGAATAGCTGCACTGTTTGTATTCGGTCATGTTACCAGACACCTTGCCCTGATTAAAAGCAGTGGTTCGCGCTTTCAGTTTCACACGAATGCTGCCATCAATCCACGGTTTCTGGTTAGGGAATGTTTTAATCGTTGCTATGGGAACGACATCTTCAACGCACGTTCTAATGAACTCGCACACCGAATCAGCGTATTCGTCAATGTTGTTATCTGACGCAATACGAAACATCTCCCAGTCCACGTGATGGAAGCAGTCTTGGAGTGTGGAGTCAGCTTGGTCGGACCAGCGTTGGACAGACCTCAGCGTGGGAGCCTCTTGTTTTAGTTTCTGTCTGTAGGCAGGGATCAACAAAATGGAGTCGTGGTCAGCTTTTCCGAAAGGGGGGCGGGGCAGGGCCTTATATGCGTCGCGGAAGTTAGAGTAACAATGGTCCAAGGTCTTTCCTCCCCTGGTTGCGCAATCGATATGCTGATAAAATTTGGGGAGTCTTGTTTTCAGATTAGCCTTGTTAAAATCCCCAGCTACAATGAATGCAGCCTCCGGATAAATTGTTTCCAGTTTGCAGAGAGTTAAATAAAGTTCGTTCAGAGCCATCGATGTGTCTGCTTGGGGGGGATATATACGGCTGTGATTATAATCGAAGAGAATTCTCTTGGTAGATAATGCGGTCTACATTTGATTGTGAGGAATTCTAAATCAGGTGAACAGAAGGATTTGAGTTCCTGTATGTTTCTTTCATCGCACCATGTCACGTTAGTCATAAGGCATACGCCCCCGCCCCTCTTTTTACCAGAAAGATGTTTTTTCCTGTCTGCGCGATGCGTGGAGAAACCTGTTGGCTGCACCGCTTCGGATAGCGTCTCTCCAGTAAGCCACGTTTCCGTGAAGCAAAGAACGTTACAGTCTCTGATGTCCCTCTGGAATGCTACCCTTGCTCGGATTTCATCAACCTTGTTGTCAAGAGACTGGACATTGGCAAGAAGAATGCTAGGGAGTGGTGTGCGCTGTGCCCGTCTCCGGAGTCTGACCAGAAGACCGCCTCGTTTCCCTCTCTTTCGGAGTCGTTTTTTTGGGTCGCTGCATAGGATCCACTCCGTTGTCCTGTTTGTAAGGCAGAACACAGGATCCGCGTCGCGAAAAACATATTCTTGGTCGTACTGATGGTGAGTTGATGCTGATCTTATATTCAGTAGTTCTTCTCGACTGTATGTAATGAAACCTAAGATGACCTGGGGTACTAATGTAAGAAATAACACGTAAAAAAACAAAAAACTGCATGGTTTCCTAGGAACGCGAAGCGAGGCGGCCATCTCTGTCGGCGCCGGAAGTAGGAAGTATCAATACATCACTGGTCTATACTGGTCTATATATCAGTACATCACTGGTCTATATATCAATACATCACTGGTCTATACTGGTCTATATATCAGTACATCACTGGTCTATATATCAATACATCACTGGTCTATACTGGTCTATATATCAGTACATCACTGGTCTATATATCAATACATCACTGGTCTATATATCAGTACATCACTGGTTTATACTGGTCTATACTGGTCTATATATCAGTACATCACTGGTCTATATATCAATACATCACCGGTCTAAATATCAGTACATCACTGGTCTATACTGGTCTATGCAGGTCTATATATCAGAACATCACTGGTCTGTATATCAGTACATCACTGGTCTATATATCAGTACATCACTGGTCTATACTGGTCTATACTGGAATATATATCAGTACATCACTGGTCTATACTGGTCTATATATCAATACATCACTGGTCTATATATCAGAACATCAATGGTCTATATATCAGTACATCACTGGTCTATATATCAGTACATCACTGGTCTATACTGGTCTATATGTCAGTACATCAATGGTCTATACTGGAACATACATCAGTACATCACTGGTCTATATATCAGTACATCACTGGTCAATATATCAGTACATCACTGGTCTATACTGGTCTGTATATCAATACATCACTGGTTTATACTGGTCTATACTGGTCTATATATCAGTACATCACTGGTCTATATATCAGTACATCACTGGTTTATACTGGTCTATACTGGTCTATATATCAGTACATCACTGGTTTATACTGGTCTATACTGGTCTATATATCAGTACATCACTGGTCTATATATCAATACATAATGGTCTATATATCAGAACATCACTGGTCTATATATCAGTACATCACTGGTCTATATATCAGTACATCACGGGTCTATATATCAGCACATCACTGGTCTATATATCAATACATCACTGGTCTAAATATCAATACATCACTGGTCTATATATCAGTACATCACTGGTCTATATATCAGAACATCACTGGTCTATATATCAGTACATCACTGGTCTATATATCAGCACATCACTGGTCTATATATCAGTACATCACTGGTCTATATATCAGTACATAACTGGTCTATATATCAGTACATCACTGGTCTATACTGGTCTATATATCAGTGATTCACTGGTCTATATGTCAGTATATCACTAGTCTATACTCGTATATATATCAGTACATCAGTGGTCTATATGTCAGTACATCACTGGTCTATAAATCAGTACATCACTGGTCTATATATCAGTACATAACTGGTCTATATATCAGTACATCACTGGTCTATAAATCAGTACACCACTGGTCTATATATCAGTACATCACTGGTCTATACTGGTCTATATATCAGTACATCACTGGTCTATATATCAGTACATCACTGGTCTATACTGGTCTATATATCAGTACATCACTGGTCTATACATCAATACATCACTGGTCTATACTGGTCTATATATCAGTACATCGCTGGTCTATACATCAGTACATCACAGGTCTATATATCAGTTCATCACTGGTCTATACTGGTCTATATATCAGTACATCACTGGTCTATATATCAGTACATCACTGGTCTATAGATCAGTACATCACTGGTCTATATATCAATACATCACTGGTCTATACTGGTCTTTATATCAATACATCACTGGTCTATATATCAGTACATCACTGGTTTATACTGGTCTATACTGGTCTATATATCAGAACATCACTGGTCTATATATCAATACATCACTGGTCTATATATCAGTACATAATGGTCTATATATCAGTACATCACTGGTCTATATATCAGTACATCACTGGTCTATATATAAATACATAATGGTGTATATATCAGTACATCACTGGTCTATACTGGTCTATGCAGGTCTATATATCAGAACATCACTGGTCTATACTGGTCTATATATCAGTACATCACTGGTCTATATATCAATACATCACTGGTCTATACTGGTCTTTATATCAATACATCACTGGTCTATATATCAGTACATCACTGGTTTATACTGGTCTATACTGGTCTATATATCAGAACATCACTGGTCTATATATCAATACATCACTGGTTTATACTGGTCTATACTGGTCTATATATCAGTACATCACTGGACTATATATCAGTACATCACTGGTTTATACTGGTCTATACTGGTCTATATATCAGTACATCACTGGTCTATATATCAGTACATCACTGGTTTATACTGGTCTATACTGGTCTATATATCAGTACATCACTGGTCTATATATCAATACATAATGGTCTATATATCAGAACATCACTGGTCTATATATCAGTACATCACTGGTCTATATATCAGTACATCACGGGTCTATATATCAGCACATCACTGGTCTATATATCAATACATCACTGGTCTATATATCAATACATCACTGGTCTATATATCAGTACATCACTGGTCTATATATCAGAACATCACTGGTCTATATATCAGTACATCACTGGTCTATATATCAGCACATCACTGGTCTATAAATCAGTACATCACTGGTCTATATATCAGTACATCACTGGTCTATACTGGTCTATATATCAGTGATTCACTGGTCTATATGTCAGTATATCACTAGTCTATACTGGTCTATATATCAGTACATCACTGGTCTATACATCAATACATCACTGGTCTATACTGGTCTATATATCAGTACATCGCTGGTCTATATATCAGTTCATCACTGGTCTATACTGGTCTATACTGGTCTATATATCAGTACATCACTGGTCTATATATCAAATCAAATCAAATCAAATCAAATTTTATTTGTCACATACACATGGTTAGCAGATGTTAATGCGAGTGTAACGAAATGCTTGTGCTTCTAGTTCCGACAATGCAGTAATAACAAGTAATCTAACTAACAATTCCAAAACTACTGTCTTGTACACAGTGTAAGGGGATAAAGAATATGTACATAAGGATATATGAATGAGTGATGGTACAGAGCAGCATAGGCAAGATACAGTAGATGGTATCGGGTACAGTATGTACAAATGAGATGAGTATGTAAACAAAGTGGCATAGTATAGTATAAAGTGGCTAGTGATACATGTATTACATAAGGATACCGTCGATGATATAGAGTACAGTATATACGTATGCATATGAGATGAATAATGTAGGGTAAGTAACATTTATATAAGGTAGCATTGTTTAAAGTGGCTAGTGATATATTTACATCATTTCCCATCAATTCCCATTATTAAAGTGGCTGGAGTTGAGTCAGTGTCAGTGTGTTGGCAGCAGCCACTCAGTGTTAGTGGTGGCTGTTTAACAGTCTGATGGCCTTGAGATAGAAGCTGTTTTTCAGTCTCTCGGTCCCAGCTTTGATGCACCTGTACTGACCTCGCCTTCTGGATGATAGCGGGGTGAACAGGCAGTGGCTCGGGTGGTTGATGTCCTTGATGATCTTTATGGCCTTCCTGTGACATCGGGTGGTGTAGGTGTCCTGGAGGGCAGGTAGTTTGCCCCCGGTGATGCGTTGTGCAGACCTCACTACCCTCTGGAGAGCCTTACGGTTGAGGGCGGTGCAGTTGCCATACCAGGCGGTGATACAGCCCGCCAGGATGCTCTCGATTGTGCATCTGTAGAAGTTTGTGAGTGCTTTTGGTGACAAGCCGAATTTCTTCAGCCTCCTGAGGTTGAAGAGGCGCTGCTGCGCCTTCTTCACGATGCTGTCTGTGTGAGTGGACCAATTCAGTTTGTCTGTGATGTGTATGCCGAGGAACTTAAAACCTGCTACCCTCTCCACTACTGTTCCATCGATGTGGGGGGGGTGTTCCCTCTGCTGTTTCCTGAAGTCCACAATCATCTCCTTAGTTTTGTTGACGTTGAGTGTGAGGTTGTTTTCCTGACACCACACTCCGAGGGCCCTCACCTCCTCCCTGTAGGCCGTCTCATCGTTGTTGGTAATCAAGCCTACCACTGTTGTGTCGTCCGCAAACTTGATGATTGAGTTGGAGGCGTGCGTGGCCACGCAGTCGTGGGTGAACAGGGAGTACAGGAGAGGGCTCAGAACGCAACCTTGTGGGGCCCCAGTGTTGAGGATCAGCGGGGAGGAGATGTTGTTGCCTACCCTCACCACCTGGGGGCGGCCCGTCAGGAAGTCCAGTACCCAGTTGCACAGGGCGGGGTCGAGACCCAGGGTCTCGAGCTTGATGACGAGCTTGGAGGGTACTATGGTGTTGAATGCCGAGCTGTAGTCGATGAACAGCATTCTCACATAGGTATTCCTCTTGTCCAGATGGGTTAGGGCAGTGTGCAGTGTGGTTGAGATTGCATCGTCTGTAGACCTATTTGGGCGGTAAGCAAATTGGAGTGGGTCTAGGGTGTCAGGTAGGGTGGAGGTGATATGGTCCTTGACTAGTCTCTCAAAGCACTTCATGATGACGGATGTGAGTGCTACGGGGCGGTAGTCATTTAGCTCAGTTACCTTAGCTTTCTTGGGAACAGGAACAATGGTGGCCCTCTTGAAGCATGTGGGAACAGCAGACTGGTATAGGGATTGATTGAATATGTCCGTAAACACACCGGCCAGCTGGTCTGCGCATGCTCTGAGGGCGCGGCTGGGGATGCCATCTGGGCCTGCAGCCTTGCGAGGGTTAACACGTTTAAATGTCTTACTCACCTCGGCTGCAGTGAAGGAGACACCGCATGTTTTCGTTGCAGGCCGTGTCAGTGGCACTGTATTGTCCTCAAAGCGGGCAAAAAAGTTATTTAGTCTGCCTGGGAGCAAGACATCCTGGTCCGTGACTGGGCTGGGTTTCTTCCTGTAGTCCGTGATTGACTGTAGACCCTGCCACATGCCTCTTGTGTCTGAGCCGTTGAATTGAGATTCTACTTTGTCTCTGTACTGGCGCTTAGCTTGTTTGATAGCCTTGCGGAGGGAATAGCTGCACTGTTTGTATTCGGTCATGTTACCAGACACCTTGCCCTGATTAAAAGCAGTGGTTCGCGCTTTCAGTTTCACACGAATGCTGCCATCAATCCACGGTTTCTGGTTAGGGAATGTTTTAATCGTTGCTATGGGAACGACATCTTCAACGCACGTTCTAATGAACTCGCACACCGAATCAGCGTATTCGTCAATGTTGTTATCTGACGCAATACGAAACATCTCCCAGTCCACGTGATGGAAGCAGTCTTGGAGTGTGGAGTCAGCTTGGTCGGACCAGCGTTGGACAGACCTCAGCGTGGGAGCCTCTTGTTTTAGTTTCTGTCTGTAGGCAGGGATCAACAAAATGGAGTCGTGGTCAGCTTTTCCGAAAGGGGGGCGGGGCAGGGCCTTATATGCGTCGCGGAAGTTAGAGTAACAATGGTCCAAGGTCTTTCCTCCCCTGGTTGCGCAATCGATATGCTGATAAAATTTGGGGAGTCTTGTTTTCAGATTAGCCTTGTTAAAATCCCCAGCTACAATGAATGCAGCCTCCGGATAAATTGTTTCCAGTTTGCAGAGAGTTAAATAAAGTTCGTTCAGAGCCATCGATGTGTCTGCTTGGGGGGGGATATATACGGCTGTGATTATAATCGAAGAGAATTCTCTTGGTAGATAATGCGGTCTACATTTGATTGTGAGGAATTCTAAATCAGGTGAACAGAAGGATTTGAGTTCCTGTATGTTTCTTTCATCGCACCATGTCACGTTAGTCATAAGGCATACGCCCCCGCCCCTCTTTTTACCAGAAAGATGTTTTTTCCTGTCTGCGCGATGCGTGGAGAAACCTGTTGGCTGCACCGCTTCGGATAGCGTCTCTCCAGTAAGCCACGTTTCCGTGAAGCAAAGAACGTTACAGTCTCTGATGTCCCTCTGGAATGCTACCCTTGCTCGGATTTCATCAACCTTGTTGTCAAGAGACTGGACATTGGCAAGAAGAATGCTAGGGAGTGGTGTGCGCTGTGCCCGTCTCCGGAGTCTGACCAGAAGACCGCCTCGTTTCCCTCTCTTTCGGAGTCGTTTTTTTGGGTCGCTGCATAGGATCCACTCCGTTGTCCTGTTTGTAAGGCAGAACACAGGATCCGCGTCGCGAAAAACATATTCTTGGTCGTACTGATGGTGAGTTGATGCTGATCTTATATTCAGTAGTTCTTCTCGACTGTATGTAATGAAACCTAAGATGACCTGGGGTACTAATGTAAGAAATAACACGTAAAAAAACAAAAAACTGCATGGTTTCCTAGGAACGCGAAGCGAGGCGGCCATCTCTGTCGGCGCCGGAAGTAGGAAGTATCAATACATCACTGGTCTATACTGGTCTATATATCAGTACATCACTGGTCTATATATCAATACATCACTGGTCTATACTGGTCTATATATCAGTACATCACTGGTCTATATATCAATACATCACTGGTCTATACTGGTCTATATATCAGTACATCACTGGTCTATATATCAATACATCACTGGTCTATATATCAGTACATCACTGGTTTATACTGGTCTATACTGGTCTATATATCAGTACATCACTGGTCTATATATCAATACATCACCGGTCTAAATATCAGTACATCACTGGTCTATACTGGTCTATGCAGGTCTATATATCAGAACATCACTGGTCTATATATCAGTACATCACTGGTCTATATATCAGTACATCACTGGTCTATACTGGTCTATACTGGAATATATATCAGTACATCACTGGTCTATACTGGTCTATATATCAATACATCACTGGTCTATATATCAGAACATCAATGGTCTATATATCAGTACATCACTGGTCTATATATCAGTACATCACTGGTCTATACTGGTCTATATGTCAGTACATCACTGGTCTATACTGGTCTATATATCAATACATCACTGGTCTATATATCAGAACATCACTGGTCTATATATCAGTACATCACTGGTCAATATATCAGTACATCACTGGTCTATACTGGTCTGTATATCAATACATCACTGGTTTATACTGGTCTATACTGGTCTATATATCAGTACATCACTGGTCTATATATCAGTACATCACTGGTTTATACTGGTCTATACTGGTCTATATATCAGTACATCACTGGTCTATATATCAGTACATCACTGGTTTATACTGGTCTATACTGGTCTATATATCAGTACATCACTGGTCTATATATCAATACATAATGGTCTATATATCAGAACATCACTGGTCTATAAATCAGTACACCACTGGTCTATATATCAGTACATCACTGGTCTATACTGGTCTATATATCAGTACATCACTGGTCTATATATCAGTACATCACTGGTCTATACTGGTCTATATATCAGTACATCACTGGTCTATACATCAATACATCACTGGTCTATACTGGTCTATATATCAGTACATCGCTGGTCTATACATCAGTACATCACAGGTCTATATATCAGTTCATCACTGGTCTATACTGGTCTATATATCAGTACATCACTGGTCTATATATCAGTACATCACTGGTCTATAGATCAGTACATCACTGGTCTATATATCAATACATCACTGGTCTATACTGGTCTTTATATCAATACATCACTGGTCTATATATCAGTACATCACTGGTTTATACTGGTCTATACTGGTCTATATATCAGAACATCACTGGTCTATATATCAATACATCACTGGTCTATATATCAGTACATAATGGTCTATATATCAGTACATCACTGGTCTATATATCAGTACATCACTGGTCTATATATAAATACATAATGGTGTATATATCAGTACATCACTGGTCTATACTGGTCTATGCAGGTCTATATATCAGAACATCACTGGTCTATATATCAGTACATCACTGGTCTATACTGGAATATACATCAGCACATCACTGGTCTGTATATCAGCACATCACTGGTCTATATATCAGTACATCACTGGTCTATACTGGTCTATATATCAATACATCACTGGTCTATATATCAGAACTTCACTGGTCTATACTGGTCTATAGATCAATACATTACTGGTCTATATATCAGTACATCACTGGTCTGTATATCAGCACATCACTGGTCTATATATCAGTACATCACTGGTCTATACTGGTCTATATATCAATACATCACTGGTCTATATATCAGTACATCACTGGTCTATATATCAGTACATCACTGGTCTATATATCAGTACATCACTGGTCTATATATCAGTACATCACTGGTCTATACTGGTCTTATATCAATACATCACTGGTCTATATATCAGTACATCACTGGTCTATACTGGTCTATATATCAGTACATCAGTGGTCTATATATCAGTACATCACTGGTCTATATATCAGTACATCACTGGTCTATATATCAGTACATCACTGGTCTATACTGGTCTATATATCAGTACATCACTGGTCTATATATCAATACATCACTGGTCTATACTGGTCTTTATATCAATACATCACTGGTCTATATATCAGTACATCACTGGTTTATACTGGTCTATACTGGTCTATATATCAGAACATCACTGGTCTATATATCAATACATCACTGGTCTATATATCAGTACATCACTGGTCTATATATCAATACATCACTGGTTTATACTGGTCTATACTGGTCTATATATCAGTACATCACTGGTCTATATATCAGTACATCACTGGTTTATACTGGTCTATACTGGTCTATATATCAGTACATCACTGGTCTATATATCAGTACATCACTGGTTTATACTGGTCTATACTGGTCTATATATCAGTACATCACTGGTCTATATATCAATACATAATGGTCTATATATCAGTACATCACTGGTCTATATATCAGTACATCACTGGTCTATATATCAGAACATCACTGGTCTACATATCAGTACATCACTGGTCTATATATCAGTACATCACGGGTCTATATATCAGCACATCACTGGTCTATATATCAATACATCACTGGTCTATACTGGTCTATATATCAATACATCACTGGTCTATATATCAGTACATCACTGGTCTATATATCAGAACATCAATGGTCTATATATCAGCACATCACTGGTCTATATATCAGTACATTACTGGTCTATATATCAGCACATCACTGGTCTATATATCAGTACATCACTGGTCTATATATCAGTACATCACTGGTCTATATATCAGTACATCACTGGTCTGTATATCAGCACATCACTGGTCTATATATCAGTACATCACTGGTCTATATATCAGTACATCACTGGTTTATACTGGTCTATACTGGTCTATATATCAGTACATCACTGGTCTATATATCAATACATAATGGTCTATATATCAGAACATCACTGGTCTATAAATCAGTACACCACTGGTCTATATATCAGTACATCACTGGTCTATACTGGTCTATATATCAGTACATCACTGGTCTATACTGGTCTATATATCAGTACATCACTGGTCTATACATCAATACATCACTGGTCTATACTGGTCTATATATCAGTACATCGCTGGTCTATACATCAGTACATCACAGGTCTATATATCAGTTCATCACTGGTCTATACTGGTCTATATATCAGTACATCACTGGTCTATATATCAGTACATCACTGGTCTATAGATCAGTACATCACTGGTCTATATATCAATACATCACTGGTCTATACTGGTCTTTATATCAATACATCACTGGTCTATATATCAGTACATCACTGGTTTATACTGGTCTATACTGGTCTATATATCAGAACATCACTGGTCTATATATCAATACATCACTGGTCTATATATCAGTACATAATGGTCTATATATCAGTACATCACTGGTCTATATATCAGTACATCACTGGTCTATATATAAATACATAATGGTGTATATATCAGTACATCACTGGTCTATACTGGTCTATGCAGGTCTATATATCAGAACATCACTGGTCTATATATCAGTACATCACTGGTCTATACTGGAATATACATCAGCACATCACTGGTCTGTATATCAGCACATCACTGGTCTATATATCAGTACATCACTGGTCTATACTGGTCTATATATCAATACATCACTGGTCTATATATCAGAACATCACTGGTCTATACTGGTCTATAGATCAATACATTACTGGTCTATATATCAGTACATCACTGGTCTGTATATCAGCACATCACTGGTCTATATATCAGTACATCACTGGTCTATACTGGTCTATATATCAATACATCACTGGTCTATATATCAGTACATCACTGGTCTATATATCAGTACATCACTGGTCTATATATCAGTACATCACTGGTCTATATATCAGTACATCACTGGTCTATACTGGTCTTTATATCAATACATCACTGGTCTATATATCAGTACATCACTGGTCTATACTGGTCTATATATCAGTACATCAGTGGTCTATATATCAGTACATCACTGGTCTATATATCAGTACATCACTGGTCTATATATCAGTACATCACTGGTCTATACTGGTCTATATATCAGTACATCACTGGTCTATATATCAATACATCACTGGTCTATACTGGTCTTTATATCAATACATCACTGGTCTATATATCAGTACATCACTGGTTTATACTGGTCTATACTGGTCTATATATCAGAACATCACTGGTCTATATATCAATACATCACTGGTCTATATATCAGTACATCACTGGTCTATATATCAATACATCACTGGTTTATACTGGTCTATACTGGTCTATATATCAGTACATCACTGGTCTATATATCAGTACATCACTGGTTTATACTGGTCTATACTGGTCTATATTTCAGTACATCACTGGTCTATATATCAGTACATCACTGGTTTATACTGGTCTATACTGGTCTATATATCAGTACATCACTGGTCTATATATCAATACATAATGGTCTATATATCAGTACATCACTGGTCTATATATCAGTACATCACTGGTCTATATATCAGAACATCACTGGTCTACATATCAGTACATCACTGGTCTATATATCAGTACATCACGGGTCTATATATCAGCACATCACTGGTCTATATATCAATACATCACTGGTCTATACTGGTCTATATATCAATACATCACTGGTCTATATATCAGTACATCACTGGTCTATATATCAGAACATCAATGGTCTATATATCAGCACATCACTGGTCTATATATCAGTACATTACTGGTCTATATATCAGCACATCACTGGTCTATATATCAGTACATCACTGGTCTATATATCAGTACATCACTGGTCTATATATCAGTACATCACTGGTCTGTATATCAGCACATCACTGGTCTATATATCAGTACATCACTGGTCAATATATCAGTACATAACTGGTCTTTACTGGTCTATATGTCAGTACATCACTAGTCTATGGTGATCTATATATCAGCACATCAATGGTCTATACGAGTCTATATATCAGCACATCACTGGTATATAAGAGTCTATATATCAGTACATCACTGGTCTATATTTCAGTACATCACTGGTCTATATATCAGTACATCACTGGTCTATATATCAGTACATCACTGTTCTATACTGGTCTATATATCAGTACATCACTGGTCTATATATCAGTACATCACTGGTCTATATATCAGTACATCACTGATCTATACTGGTCTATATATCAGTACATCACTGGTCTATATATCAGTACATCACTGGTCTATATATCAGTACATCACTGGTCTATACTGGTCTGTATATCAGTACATCACTGGTCTATACTGGTCTATATATCAGCACATCACTAGTCTATACTGTTCTATATATCAGTACATCACTGGTCTGTATATCAGTACATCACTGGTCTATATATCAGTGCTTCACTGGTCTATATGTCAGTACATCACTAGTCTATACTGGTCTATACTGGTATATACATCAGTACATCAGTGGTCTATATATCAGTACATCACTGGTCTATACTGGTAAATATATCAGTACATCACTGGTATATATATCAGTGATTCACTGGTCTATATGTCAGTATATCACTAGTCTATACTGGTATATATATCAGTACATCAGTGGTCTATATATCAGTACATCACTGGTCTATAAATCAGTACATCACTGGTCTATATATCAGTACATCACTGGTCTATACTGGTCTATATATCAGTACATCACTGGTCTATATATCAGTACATCACTGGTCTATACTGGTCTATATATCAGTACATCACTGGTCTATACATCAATACATCACTGGTCTATACTGGTCTATATATCAGTACATCGCTGGTCTATATATCAGTTCATCACTGGTCTATACTGGTCTATACTGGTCTATATATCAGTACATCACTGGTCTATATATCAAATCAAATCAAATCAAATCAAATTTTATTTGTCACATACACATGGTTAGCAGATGTTAATGCGAGTGTAGCGAAATGCTTGTGCTTCTAGTTCCGACAATGCAGTAATAACAAGTAATCTAACTAACAATTCCAAAACTACTGTCTTGTACACAGTGTAAGGGGATAAAGAATATGTACATAAGGATATATGAATGAGTGATGGTACAGAGCAGCATAGGCAAGATACAGTAGATGGTATCGGGTACAGTATGTACAAATGAGATGAGTATGTAAACAAAGTGGCATAGTATAGTATAAAGTGGCTAGTGATACATGTATTACATAAGGATACCGTCGATGATATAGAGTACAGTATATACGTATGCATATGAGATTAATAATGTAGGGTAAGTAACATTTATATAAGGTAGCATTGTTTAAAGTGGCTAGTGATATATTTACATCATTTCCCATCAATTCCCATTATTAAAGTGGCTGGAGTTGAGTCAGTGTCAGTGTGTTGGCAGCAGCCACTCAGTGTTAGTGGTGGCTGTTTAACAGTCTGATGGCCTTGAGATAGAAGCTGTTTTTCAGTCTCTCGGTCCCAGCTTTGATGCACCTGTACTGACCTCGCCTTCTGGATGATAGCGGGGTGAACAGGCAGTGGCTCGGGTGGTTGATGTCCTTGATGATCTTTATGGCCTTCCTGTGACATCGGGTGGTGTAGGTGTCCTGGAGGGCAGGTAGTTTGCCCCCGGTGATGCGTTGTGCAGACCTCACTACCCTCTGGAGAGCCTTACGGTTGAGGGCGGTGCAGTTGCCATACCAGGCGGTGATACAGCCCGCCAGGATGCTCTCGATTGTGCATCTGTAGAAGTTTGTGAGTGCTTTTGGTGACAAGCCGAATTTCTTCAGCCTCCTGAGGTTGAAGAGGCGCTGCTGCGCCTTCTTCACGATGCTGTCTGTGTGAGTGGACCAATTCAGTTTGTCTGTGATGTGTATGCCGAGGAACTTAAAACCTGCTACCCTCTCCACTACTGTTCCATCGATGTGGGGGGGGTGTTCCCTCTGCTGTTTCCTGAAGTCCACAATCATCTCCTTAGTTTTGTTGACGTTGAGTGTGAGGTTGTTTTCCTGACACCACACTCCGAGGGCCCTCACCTCCTCCCTGTAGGCCGTCTCATCGTTGTTGGTAATCAAGCCTACCACTGTTGTGTCGTCCGCAAACTTGATGATTGAGTTGGAGGCGTGCGTGGCCACGCAGTCGTGGGTGAACAGGGAGTACAGGAGAGGGCTCAGAACGCAACCTTGTGGGGCCCCAGTGTTGAGGATCAGCGGGGAGGAGATGTTGTTGCCTACCCTCACCACCTGGGGGCGGCCCGTCAGGAAGTCCAGTACCCAGTTGCACAGGGCGGGGTCGAGACCCAGGGTCTCGAGCTTGATGACGAGCTTGGAGGGTACTATGGTGTTGAATGCCGAGCTGTAGTCGATGAACAGCATTCTCACATAGGTATTCCTCTTGTCCAGATGGGTTAGGGCAGTGTGCAGTGTGGTTGAGATTGCATCGTCTGTGGACCTATTTGGGCGGTAAGCAAATTGGAGTGGGTCTAGGGTGTCAGGTAGGGTGGAGGTGATATGGTCCTTGACTAGTCTCTCAAAGCACTTCATGATGACGGATGTGAGTGCTACGGGGCGGTAGTCATTTAGCTCAGTTACCTTAGCTTTCTTGGGAACAGGAACAATGGTGGCCCTCTTGAAGCATGTGGGAACAGCAGACTGGTATAGGGATTGATTGAATATGTCCGTAAACACACCGGCCAGCTGGTCTGCGCATGCTCTGAGGGCGCGGCTGGGGATGCCATCTGGGCCTGCAGCCTTGCGAGGGTTAACACGTTTAAATGTCTTACTCACCTCGGCTGCAGTGAAGGAGAGACCGCATGTTTTCGTTGCAGGCCGTGTCAGTGGCACTGTATTGTCCTCAAAGCGGGCAAAAAAGTTATTTAGTCTGCCTGGGAGCAAGACATCCTGGTCCGTGACTGGGCTGGGTTTCTTCCTGTAGTCCGTGATTGACTGTAGACCCTGCCACATGCCTCTTGTGTCTGAGCCGTTGAATTGAGATTCTACTTTGTCTCTGTACTGGCGCTTAGCTTGTTTGATAGCCTTGCGGAGGGAATAGCTGCACTGTTTGTATTCGGTCATGTTACCAGACACCTTGCCCTGATTAAAAGCAGTGGTTCGCGCTTTCAGTTTCACACGAATGCTGCCATCAATCCACGGTTTCTGGTTAGGGAATGTTTTAATCGTTGCTATGGGAACGACATCTTGAACGCACGTTCTAATGAACTCGCACACCGAATCAGCGTATTCGTCAATGTTGTTATCTGACGCAATACGAAACATCTCCCAGTCCACGTGATGGAAGCAGTCTTGGAGTGTGGAGTCAGCTTGGTCGGACCAGCGTTGGACAGACCTCAGCGTGGGAGCCTCTTGTTTTAGTTTCTGTCTGTAGGCAGGGATCAACAAAATGGAGTCGTGGTCAGCTTTTCCGAAAGGGGGGCGGGGCAGGGCCTTATATGCGTCGCGGAAGTTAGAGTAACAATGGTCCAAGGTCTTTCCTCCCCTGGTTGCGCAATCGATATGCTGATAAAATTTGGGGAGTCTTGTTTTCAGATTAGCCTTGTTAAAATCCCCAGCTACAATGAATGCAGCCTCCGGATAAATTGTTTCCAGTTTGCAGAGAGTTAAATAAAGTTCGTTCAGAGCCATCGATGTGTCTGCTTGGGGGGGGATATATACGGCTGTGATTATAATCGAAGAGAATTCTCTTGGTAGATAATGCGGTCTACATTTGATTGTGAGGAATTCTAAATCAGGTGAACAGAAGGATTTGAGTTCCTGTATGTTTCTTTCATCGCACCATGTCACGTTAGTCATAAGGCATACGCCCCCGCCCCTCTTTTTACCAGAAAGATGTTTTTTCCTGTCTGCGCGATGCGTGG
>NW_027259724.1:0-24590 GCF_045791955.1 Oncorhynchus clarkii lewisi
AAAAGCAGACCTAAGATAGTGGATGGTTATGCAGTAACTTGGTTCAGGAAGCAAACTGAAATTTACATTCATAGCAATGAGAAACATTGAAAAATTAGTTTACTTCCTGAATTGACTGGATTTAAGTCAATAGATTGGGTTTTCACTGGGGTTATTTACAGTTGAGAACATTGGGTTTTCCCTGAGGTTATTTACAGTTGAGAACATTGGGTTTTCCCTGAGGTTATTTACAGTTGAGAACATTGGGTTTTCCCTGAGGTTATTTACAGTTGAGAACATTGGGTTTTCCCTGAGGTTATTTACAGTTGAGAACATTGGGTTTTCCCTGAGGTTATTTACAGTTGAGAACATTGGGTTTTCCCTGAGGTTATTTACAGTTGAGAACATTGGGTTTTCCCTGAGGTTATTTACAGTTGAGAACATTGGGTTTTCCCTGAGGTTATTTACAGTTGAGAACATTGTTTTTTGGGGGGGGGGTGAATTTGGAATGAGTAGTAAGGACTAATTACATGTAGACAGTGTCGGAATGAAAACAATAACAACAATAACAACAGGTGAAAACAACAGCATACCTAAGATCTTGAGTTCTGCGCTGCAGTAGATGGCTCCGTATTTGTTCTCAGCGACACATTGGTACATCCCAGAGTCAGCCTGTTGGACCTTCTGGATAATGAGTTCTCCATTCACCACCTCCACCCTGCTCTGAAACACAACATACTCCATTCACCATCTCCACCCATAGGGAGGCCCATAGGGAGATCCATAGGAACCATAGGGAGATCCATACAGTCACAGGTAAGAGGCAGTGCTGTATCATGAATACAGTCACAGGTCAGAGGCTGTGCTGTATAATGAATACAGTCACAGGTAAGAGGCAGTGTTGTATCATGAATACAGTCACAGGTAAGAGGCAGTGTTGTATCATGAATACAGTCACAGGTAAGAGGCAGTGCTGTATCATGAATACAGTCACAGGTCAGAGGCAGTGCTGTATCATGAATACAGTCACAGGTAAGAGGCAGTGTTGTATCATGAATACAGGTTAGAGGCAGTGCTGTATCATGAATACAGTCACAGATAAGAGGCAGTGCTGTATAATGAATACAGTCACAGGTAAGAGGCAGTGTTGTATCATGAATACAGTCACAGGTCAGAGGCAGTGCTGTATCATGAATACAGTCACAGGTAAGAGGCAGTGCTGTATCATGAATACAGGTCAGAGGCAGTGCTGTATCATGAATACAGTCACAGGTAAGAGGCAGTGTTGTATCATGAATACAGTCACAGGTAAGAGGCAGTGCTGTATCATGAATACAGGTAAGAGGCAGTGCTGTATCATGAATACAGGTAAGAGGCAGTGCTGTATCATGAATAAGGTCACAGGTAAGAGGCAGTGCTGTATCATTAATATAGTTACAGGTAAGAGGCAGTGCTGTATCATGAATAGAGTCACAGGTAAGAGGCAGTGCTGTAGCATTAATACAGTCACAGGTAAATGGCAGTGCTGTAGCATGAATACAGTCACAGGTAAGAGGCAGAATGACATACATAATTATTTGACTGTCAGACCATAGGACAGGGTTATTGTCATACCTTATTATTTGACTGTCAGACCATAGGACAGGGTTATTGTCATACCTTATTATTTGACTGTTTAAATGTCTCTGCTGTGTATTCTAGAACTGGGTATTGCCTAAATAATTGCTGTGCATTCTAGAACTGGGTATTGCCTAAATAATTGCTGTGTATTCTAGAACTGGGTATTGCCTAAATAATTGCTGTGTATTCTAGAACTGGAAATTGCCTAAATAATTGCTGTGTATTCTAGAACTGGAAATTGCCTAAATAATTGCTGTGTATTCTAGAACTAGGTATTGCCTAAATAATTGCTGTGTATTCTAGAACTGGAAATTGCCTAAATAATTGCTGTGTATTCTAGAACTGGGTATTGCCTAAATTATTGCTGTGTATTCTAGAACTGGGTATTGCCTAAATAATTGCTGTGTATTCTAGAACTGGGTATTGCCTAAATAATTGCTGTGTATTCTAGAACTGGGTATTGCCTAAATAATTGCTGTGTATCTAGAACTGGGTATTGCCTAAATAATTGCTGTGTATTCTAGAACTGGAAATTGCCTAAATAATTGCTGTGTATTCTAGAACTGGGTATTGCCTGTGTATTCTAGAACTGGGTATTGCCTAAATAATTGCTGTGTATTCTAGAACTGGGTATTGCCTAAATAATTGCTGTGTATTCTAGAACTGGAAATTGCCTAAATAATTTATGTGTATTCTAAATGGAAATTGCCTGCAGTGTATTCTAGAACTGGGTATTGCCTAAATAATTGCTGTGTATTCTAGAACTGGGTATTGCCTAAATAATTGCTGTGTATTCTAGAACTGGGTATTGCCTAAATAATTGCTGTGTATTCTAGAACTGGGTATTGCCTAAATAATTGCTGTGTATTCTAGAACTGGCCTAAATAATTGCTGTGTATTCTAGAACTTGAAATTGCCTAAATAATTGCTGTGTATTCTAGAACTGGGTATTGCCTAAATAATTGCTGTGTATTCTAGAACTGGGTATTGCCTAAATAATTGCTGTGTATTCTAGAACTGGGTATTGCCTAAATAATTGCTGTGTATTCTAGAACTGGGTATTGCCTAAATAATTGCTGTGTATTCTAGAACTGGGTATTGCCTAAATAATTGCTGTGTATTCTAGAACTGGGTATTGCCTAAATAATTGCTGTGTATTCTAGAACTTGAAATTGCCTAAATAATTGCTGTGTATTCTAGAACTGGGTATTGCCTAAATAATTGCTGTGTATTCTAGAACTGGGTATTGCCTAAATAATTGCTGTGTATTCTAGAACTGGGTATTGCCTAAATAATTGCTGTGTATTCTAGAACTGGGTATTGCCTAAATAATTGCTGTGTATTCTAGAACTGGGTATTGCCTAAATAATTGCTGTGTATTCTAGAACTGGAAATTGCCTAAATAATTGCTGTGTATTCTAGAACTGGGTATTGCCTAAATAATTGCTGTGTATTCTAGAACTGGGTATTGCCTAAATAATTGCTGTGTATTCTAGAACTGGGTATTGCCTAAATAATTGCTGTGTATTCTAGAACTGGGTATTGCCTAAATAATTGCTGTGTATTCTAGAACTGGGTATTGCCTAAATAATTGCTGTGTATTCTAGAACTTGAAATTGCCTAAATAATTGCTGTGTATTCTAGAACTGGGTATTGCCTAAATAATTGCTGTGTATTCTAGAACTGGGTATTGCCTAAATAATTGCTGTGTATTCTAGAACTGGGTATTGCCTAAATAATTGCTGTGTATTCTAGAACTGGGTATTGCCTAAATAATTGCTGTGTATTCTAGAACTGGGTATTGCCTAAATAATTGCTGTGTATTCTAGAACTTGAAATTGCCTAAATAATTGCTGTGTATTCTAGAACTGGGTATTGCCTAAATAATTGCTGTGTATTCTAGAACTGGGAATTGCCTAAATAATTGCTGTGTATCTCTATTGCCTAAATAATTGCTGTGTATTCTAGAACTTGAAATTGCCTAAATAATTGCTGTGTATTCTAGAACTGGGTATTGCCTAAATAATTGCTGTGTATTCTAGAACTGGGTATTGCCTAAATAATTGCTGTGTATTCTAGAACTGAAATTGCCTAAATAATTGCTGTGTATTCTAGAACTGGAAATTGCCTAAATAATTGCTGTGTATTCTAGAACTGGGTATTGCCTAAATAATTGCTGTGTATTCTAGAACTGTGTATTCTAGAACTGGAAATTGCCTAAATAATTGCTGTGTATAGAACTGCCTAAATAATTGCTGTGTATTCTAGAACTGGAAATTTTCTAAATAATTGCTGTGTATTCTAGAACTGGAAATTGCCTAAATAATTGCTGTGTATTCTAGAACTGGAAATTGCCTAAATAATTGCTGTGTATTCTAGAACTGGAAATTGCCAAATTAATTGCTGTGTATTCTAGAACTGGAAAATGCCAAAATAATTGCTGTGTATTCTAGAACTGGAAATTGCCAAAATAATTGCTGTGTATTCTAGAACTGGGTATTGCCTAAATAATTGCTGTGTATTCTAGAACTGGAAATTGCCTAAATAATTGCTGTGTATTCTAGAACTGGAAATTGCCTAAATAATTGCTGTGTATTCTAGAACTGGGTATTGCCTAAACAATTGCTGTGTATTCTAGAACTTGAAATTGCCTAAATAATTGCTGTGTATTCTAGAACTGGAAATTGCCTAAATAATTGCTGTGTATTCTAGAACTGGGTATTGCCTAAATAATTGCTGTGTATTCTAGAACTGGAAATTGCCTAAATAATTGCTGTGTATTCTAGAACTGGAAATTGCCTAAATAATTGCTGTGTATTCTAGAACTGGAAATTGCCAAATTAATTGCTGTGTATTCTAGAACTGGAAAATGCCAAAATAATTGCTGTGTATTCTAGAACTGGAAATTGCCAAAATAATTGCTGTGTATTCTAGAACTGGGTATTGCCTAAATAATTGCTGTGTATTCTAGAACTGGAAATTGCCTAAATAATTGCTGTGTATTCTAGAACTGGAAATTGCCTAAATATTTGCTGTGTATTCTAGAACTGGGTATTGCCTAAACAATTGCTGTGTATTCTAGAACTTGAAATTGCCTAAATAATTGCTGTGTATTCTAGAACTGGAAATTGCCTAAATAATTGCTGTGTATTCTAGAACTGGGTATTGCCTAAATAATTGCTGTGTATTCTAGAACTGGGTATTGCCTAAATAATTGCTGTGTATTCTAGAACTGGGTTATGCCTAAATAATTGCTGTGTATTCTAGAACTGGGTATTGCCTAAATAATTGCTGTGTATTCTAGAACTGGGTATTGCCTAAATAATTGCTGTGTATTCTAGAACTGGAAATTGCCTAAATAATTGCTGTGTATTCTAGAACTGGGTACTGCCTAAATAATTGCTGTGTATTCTAGAACTGGGTATTGCCTAAATAATTGCTGTGTATTCTAGAACTTGAAATTGCCTAAATAATTGCTGTGTATTCTAGAACTGGAAATTGCCTAAATAATTGCTGTGTATTCTAGAACTGGGTATTGCCTAAATAATTGCTGTGTATTCTAGAACTGGAAATTGCCTAAATAATTGCTGTGTATTCTAGAACTGGAAATTGCCAAATTAATTGCTGTGTATTCTAGAACTGGAAAATGCCAAAATAATTGCTGTGTATTCTAGAACTGGAAATTGCCAAAATAATTGCTGTGTATTCTAGAACTTGAAATTGCCTAAATAATTGCTGTGTATTCTAGAACTGGAAATTGCCTAAATAATTGCTGTGTATTCTAGAACTGGGTATTGCCTAAATAATTGCTGTGTATTCTAGAACTGGGTATTGCCTAAATAATTGCTGTGTATTCTAGAACTGGGTTATGCCTAAATAATTGCTGTGTATTCTAGAACTGGGTATTGCCTAAATAATTGCTGTGTATTCTAGAACTGGGTATTGCCTAAATAATTGCTGTGTATTCTAGAACTGGAAATTGCCTAAATAATTGCTGTGTATTCTAGAACTGGGTACTGCCTAAATAATTGCTGTGTATTCTAGAACTGGGTATTGCCTAAATAATTGCTGTTTATTCTAGAACTTGAAATTGCCTAAATAATTGCTGTGTATTCTAGAACTGGGTATTCTAGAACTGGGTATTGCCTAAATAATTGCTGTGTATTCTAGAACTGGAAATTGCCTAAATAATTGCTGTGTATTCTAGAACTGGGTATTGCCTAAATAATTGCTGTGTATTCTAGAACTGGGTATTGCCTAAATAATTGCTGTGTATTCTAGAACTGGGTATTGCCTAAATAATTGCTGTGTATTCTAGAACTGGGTATTGCCTAAATAATTGCTGTGTATTCTAGAACTGGAAATTGCCTAAATAATTGCTGTGTATTCTAGAACTTGAAATTGCCTAAATAATTGCTGTGTATTCTAGAACTGGGTATTGCCTAAATAATTGCTGTGTATTCTAGAACTGGGTATTGCCTAAATAATTGCTGTGTATTCTAGAACTGGGTTATGCCTAAATAATTGCTGTGTATTCTAGAACTGGGTATTGCCTAAATAATTGCTGTGTATTCTAGAACTTGAAATTGCCTAAATAATTGCTGTGTATTCTAGAACTGGGTATTGCCTAAATAATTGCTGTGTATTCTAGAACTGGGTATTGCCTAAATAATTGCTGTGTATTCTAGAACTGGGTATTGCCTAAATAATTGCTGTATATTCTAGAACTGGGTATTGCCTAAATAATTGCTGTGTATTCTAGAACTGGGTATTGCCTAAATAATTGCTGTGTATTCTAGAACTGGAAATTGCCTAAATAATTGCTGTGTATTCTAGAACTGGGTACTGCCTAAATAATTGCTGTGTATTCTAGAACTGGGTATTGCCTAAATAATTGCTGTGTATTCTAGAACTTGAAATTGCCTAAATAATTGCTGTGTATTCTAGAACTGGAAATTGCCTAAATAATTGCTGTGTATTCTAGAACTGGGTATTGCCTAAATAATTGCTGTGTATTCTAGAACTGGGTATTGCCTAAATAATTGCTGTGTATTCTAGAACTGGGTATTGCCTAAATAATTGCTGTGTATTCTAGAACTGGGTATTGCCTAAATAATTGCTGTGTATTCTAGAACTGGAAATTGCCTAAATAATTGCTGTGTATTCTAGAACTTGAAATTGCCTAAATAATTGCTGTGTATTCTAGAACTGGGTATTGCCTAAATAATTGCTGTGTATTCTAGAACTGGGTATTGCCTAAATAATTGCTGTGTATTCTAGAACTGGAAATTGAACTGGGTTATGCCTAAATAATTGCTGTGTATTCTAGAACTGGGTATTGCCTAAATAATTGCTGTGTATTCTAGAACTGGGTATTGCCTAAATAATTGCTGTGTATTCTAGAACTGGAAATTGCCTAAATAATTGCTGTGTATTCTAGAACTGGGTACTGCATAAATAATTGCTGTGTATTCTAGAACTGGGTATTGCCTAAATAATTGCTGTGTATTCTAGAACTTGAAATTGCCTAAATAATTGCTGTGTATTCTAGAACTGGAAATTGCCTAAATAATTGCTGTGTATTCTAGAACTGGGTATTGCCTAAATAATTGCTGTGTATTCTAGAACTGGAAATTGCCTAAATAATTGCTGTGTATTCTAGAACTGGAAATTGCCTAAATAATTGCTGTGTATTCTAGAACTGGAAATTTTCTAAATAATTGCTGTGTATTCTAGAACTGGAAATTGCCTAAATAATTGCTGTGTATTCTAGAACTGGAAATTGCCTAAATAATTGCTGTGTATTCTAGAACTGGAAATTGCCAAATTAATTGCTGTGTATTCTAGAACTGGAAAATGCCAAAATAATTGCTGTGTATTCTAGAACTGGAAATTGCCAAAATAATTGCTGTGTATTCTAGAACTGGGTATTGCCTAAATAATTGCTGTGTATTCTAGAACTGGAAATTGCCTAAATAATTGCTGTGTATTCTAGAACTGGAAATTGCCTAAATAATTGCTGTGTATTCTAGAACTGGGTATTGCCTAAACAATTGCTGTGTATTCTAGAACTTGAAATTGCCTAAATAATTGCTGTGTATTCTAGAACTGGAAATTGCCTAAATAATTGCTGTGTATTCTAGAACTGGGTATTGCCTAAATAATTGCTGTGTATTCTAGAACTGGAAATTGCCTAAATAATTGCTGTGTATTCTAGAACTGGAAATTGCCTAAATAATTGCTGTGTATTCTAGAACTGGAAATTGCCAAATTAATTGCTGTGTATTCTAGAACTGGAAAATGCCAAAATAATTGCTGTGTATTCTAGAACTGGAAATTGCCAAAATAATTGCTGTGTATTCTAGAACTGGGTATTGCCTAAATAATTGCTGTGTATTCTAGAACTGGAAATTGCCTAAATAATTGCTGTGTATTCTAGAACTGGAAATTGCCTAAATATTTGCTGTGTATTCTAGAACTGGGTATTGCCTAAACAATTGCTGTGTATTCTAGAACTTGAAATTGCCTAAATAATTGCTGTGTATTCTAGAACTGGAAATTGCCTAAATAATTGCTGTGTATTCTAGAACTGGGTATTGCCTAAATAATTGCTGTGTATTCTAGAACTGGGTATTGCCTAAATAATTGCTGTGTATTCTAGAACTGGGTTATGCCTAAATAATTGCTGTGTATTCTAGAACTGGGTATTGCCTAAATAATTGCTGTGTATTCTAGAACTGGGTATTGCCTAAATAATTGCTGTGTATTCTAGAACTGGAAATTGCCTAAATAATTGCTGTGTATTCTAGAACTGGGTACTGCCTAAATAATTGCTGTGTATTCTAGAACTGGGTATTGCCTAAATAATTGCTGTGTATTCTAGAACTTGAAATTGCCTAAATAATTGCTGTGTATTCTAGAACTGGAAATTGCCTAAATAATTGCTGTGTATTCTAGAACTGGGTATTGCCTAAATAATTGCTGTGTATTCTAGAACTGGAAATTGCCTAAATAATTGCTGTGTATTCTAGAACTGGAAATTGCCTAAATAATTGCTGTGTATTCTAGAACTGGAAATTGCCTAAATAATTGCTGTGTATTCTAGAACTGGAAATTTTCTAAATAATTGCTGTGTATTCTAGAACTGGAAATTGCCTAAATAATTGCTGTGTATTCTAGAACTGGAAATTGCCTAAATAATTGCTGTGTATTCTAGAACTGGAAATTGCCAAATTAATTGCTGTGTATTCTAGAACTGGAAAATGCCAAAATAATTGCTGTGTATTCTAGAACTGGAAATTGCCTAAATAATTGCTGTGTATTCTAGAACTGGAAATTGCCTAAATAATTGCTGTGTATTCTAGAACTGGAAATTGCCAAATTAATTGCTGTGTATTCTAGAACTGGAAAATGCCAAAATAATTGCTGTGTATTCTAGAACTGGAAATTGCCAAAATAATTGCTGTGTATTCTAGAACTGGAAATTGCCTAAATAATTGCTGTGTATTCTAGAACTGGGTATTGCCTAAATAATTGCTGTGTATTCTAGAACTGGGTATTGCCTAAATAATTGCTGTGTATTCTAGAACTGGGTTATGCCTAAATAATTGCTGTGTATTCTAGAACTGGGTATTGCCTAAATAATTGCTGTGTATTCTAGAACTGGGTATTGCCTAAATAATTGCTGTGTATTCTAGAACTGGAAATTGCCTAAATAATTGCTGTGTATTCTAGAACTGGGTACTGCCTAAATAATTGCTGTGTATTCTAGAACTGGGTATTGCCTAAATAATTGCTGTGTATTCTAGAACTTGAAATTGCCTAAATAATTGCTGTGTATTCTAGAACTGGAAATTGCCTAAATAATTGCTGTGTATTCTAGAACTGGGTATTGCCTAAATAATTGCTGTGTATTCTAGAACTGGAAATTGCCTAAATAATTGCTGTGTATTCTAGAACTGGAAATTGCCTAAATAATTGCTGTGTATTCTAGAACTGGAAATTGCCTAAATAATTGCTGTGTATTCTAGAACTGGAAATTTTCTAAATAATTGCTGTGTATTCTAGAACTGGAAATTGCCTAAATAATTGCTGTGTATTCTAGAACTGGAAATTGCCTAAATAATTGCTGTGTATTCTAGAACTGGAAATTGCCAAATTAATTGCTGTGTATTCTAGAACTGGAAAATGCCAAAATAATTGCTGTGTATTCTAGAACTGGAAATTGCCAAAATAATTGCTGTGTATTCTAGAACTGGGTATTGCCTAAATAATTGCTGTGTATTCTAGAACTGGAAATTGCCTAAATAATTGCTGTGTATTCTAGAACTGGAAATTGCCTAAATAATTGCTGTGTATTCTAGAACTGGGTAATTGCCTAAACAATTGCTGTGTATTCTAGAACTTGAAATTGCCTAAATAATTGCTGTGTATTCTAGAACTGGAAATTGCCTAAATAATTGCTGTGTATTCTAGAACTGGGTATTGCCTAAATAATTGCTGTGTATTCTAGAACTGGAAATTGCCTAAATAATTGCTGTGTATTCTAGAACTGGAAATTGCCTAAATAATTGCTGTGTATTCTAGAACTGGAAATTGCCAAATTAATTGCTGTGTATTCTAGAACTGGAAAATGCCAAAATAATTGCTGTGTATTCTAGAACTGGAAATTGCCAAAATAATTGCTGTGTATTCTAGAACTGGGTATTGCCTAAATAATTGCTGTGTATTCTAGAACTGGAAATTGCCAAAATAATTGCTGTGTATTCTAGAACTGGAAATTGCCAAAATAATTGCTGTGTATTCTAGAACTGGAAATTGCCTAAATAATTGTAGTGTATTCTATAACTGGGAAATGCCTAAAAAATTGCTGTGTATTCTAGAACTGGGAAATGCCTAAATAATTGCTGTGTATTCTAGAACTGGGAAATGCCTAAATAATTGCTGTGTATTCTAGAACTGGGAAATGCCTAAATAATTGCTGTGTATTCTAGAACTGGGAAATGCCTAAATAATTGCTGTGTATTCTAGAACTGGGAAATGCCTAAATAATTGCTGTGTATTGTAGAACTGGGAAATGCCTAAATAATTGCTCTGCATCTTGTAACTTCCTGCCTGTGTGTTCTTCCCTGAGTGTGAGTACCTGTGGTGTGAGTACCTGTGGTGTGTGTGGTTCCCGGTGTGTGATTAGCTGTGGTGTGAGTACCTGGTTGTGAGTAGCTGTGGTGTGAGTACCTGTGGTGTGAGCGGCTCTCCATTGCGGAGCCAGCGGTAGGTGGGTCTAGGCTTCCCTGTGGCCTTGCACTCCCAGTGCAGCTGATCTCCACTGTCCAACTGGCTGTCGTTTATCGTGCTGATCCACTGGGGGAAGGCTGGGGAGGAGAGAACAGATGAACATCCTTATAGAGTATGGAGTGTTTGAGCTGGATAACACAACAGTATTATAGAGGATGATGTTATTCCCTCCAGTGTTTCAGTTTGTTAGTTAGAGACCTCCCCCTTAGATATTCACTCCTGTGTTATCTATCTATCTATCTATCTATCTATCTATCTATCTATCTATCTATCTATCTATCTATCTATCTATCTATCTATCACACACACACACACACACACACACACACACACACACACACACACACACACACACACACACACACACACACACACACACACACACACACACACACACACACACACACACACACACACACACACACTTTCCACAGCCTTGGGGCGACATGCTTCCTGGGCACCTATATTCCCTGGCTACTCATCCCATGCACACACACTCTCTCTGTGACTTCCTGTGCATCAATACTCCCTGGGTACTCTCAGTGGGAGCCTCGTTGGTAGCAGGCTGCATGTCATTTAAACAGGTCAGCATGTTGTGTGAACCTTTATTGTGAGCAGAGACCTTCCTGACCATAATCATCCAATCAAACCACAGATAAAAGGCCATATCACTCTGAATAAACATCCACTCCAAACCACAGATAAAAGGCCATGTCACTGTGAATAAACATCCAATCAAACCACAGATAAAAGGCCATGTCACTGTGAATAAACATCCAATCAAACCACAGATAAAAGGCCATATCACTGTGAATAAACATCCAATCAAACCACAGATAAAAGGCCATGTCACTGTGAATAAACATCCAATCAAACCACAGATAAAAGGCCATGTCACTGTGAATAAACATCCACTCCAAACCACAGATAAAAGACCATATCACTGTGAATAAACATCCAATCAAACAACACAACAAGTGACTTTACATTCCTTAAATTCAATCTCTTTAACAGGATGATACCAGTCCGACACAGAAAGATGTTTGTCTTCAATCCATCAGGTGGGTGTTTGGTCTTGTCTTCATTCCATCAGGTGGGTGTTTGGTCTTGTCTTCATTCAATCAGGTGGGTGTTTGGTCTTGTCTTCATTCAATCAGGTGGGTGTTTGGTCTTGTCTTCATTCAATCAGGTGGGTGTTTGGTCTTGTCTTCATTCCATCAGGTGGGTGTTTGGTCTTGTCTTCATTCAATCAGGTGGGTGTTTGGTCTTGTCTTCATTCAATCAGGTGGGTGTTTGGTCTTGTCTTCATTCAATCAGGTGGGTGTTTGGTCTTGTCTTCATTCAATCAGGTGGGTGTTTGGTCTTGTCTTCATTCAATCAGGTGGGTGTTTGGTCTTGTCTTCAATCCATCAGGTGGGTGTTTGGTCTTGTCTTCATTCCATCAGGTGGGTGTTTGGTCTTGTCTTCATTCAATCAGGTGGGTGTTTGGTCTTGTCTTCATTCCATCAGGTGGGTGTTTGGTCTTGTCTTCATTCCATCAGGTGGGTGTTTGGTCTTGTCTTCATTCAATCAGGTGGGTGTTTGGTCTTGTCTTCATTCAATCAGGTGGGTGTTTGGTCTTGTCTTCAATCCATCAGGTGGGTGTTTGGTCTTGTCTTCATTCCATCAGGTGGGTGTTTGGTCTTGTCTTCATTCCATCAGGTGGGTGTTTGGTCTTGTCTTCATTCCATCAGGTGTGTGTTTGGTCTTGTCTTCATTCCATCAGGTGGGTGTTTGGTCTTGTCTTCATTCAATCAGGTGGGTGTTTGGTCTTGTCTTCAATCCATCAGGTGGGTGTTTGGTCTTGTCTTCAATCCATCAGGTGGGTGTTTGGTCTTGTCTTCATTCCATCAGGTGGGTGTTTGGTCTTGTCTTCATTCAATCAGGTGGGTGTTTGGTCTTGTCTTCATTCCATCAGGTGGGTGTTTGGTCTTGTCTTCATTCCATCAGGTGGGTGTTTGGTCTTGTCTTCATTCAATTAGGTGGGTGTTTGGTCGGCAGTATTACCTAGCCATTATACAAGTGGCTAAATAATATGAAAAACTACAAATGTACCTCTATGTGCATCTGCATAGTAATAAAATGAAACAAATCATCTTTGAACAATTAGTTATTTATGACGTAAACATAAACAGCAACAAAAACTGAACAGGGAGAGAAGAACAGGAAGTTGACACTATTCAGTAAGACTACATAATGGATGATAATCCATTGGACATCCTCTGCCAAACCTAATCACTGTAAAACATGTCGCAGACTATGGGTATTTCTTCCATTGATGACATAATGCCCACTTCATCTCAGTCAGTGACATTCTCCTCCTGATAAGAGCAGACAGGACTGGGTTGATAGATATTCTACAGTAGGTGTCAGGGAGCAGACAGGACTGGGTTGATAGATATTCTACAGTAGGTGTCAGGGAGCAGACAGGACTGGGTTGATAGATATTCTACAGTAGGTATCAGGGAGAACACAGGACTGGGTTGATAGATATTCTACAGTAGGTATCAGGGAGCAGACAGGACTGGGTTGATAGATATTCTACAGTAGGTGTCAGGGAGCAGACATGACTGGGTTGATAGTTATTCTACAGTAGGTATCAGGGAGAACACAGGACTGGGCTGATAGATATTCTACAGTAGGTATCAGGGAGCAGACAGGACTGGGTTGATAGATATTCTACAGTAGGTGTCAGGGAGCAGACATGACTGGGTTGATAGTTATTCTACAGTAGGTATCAGGGAGAACACAGGACTGGGCTGATAGATATTCTACAGTAGGTATCAGGGAGCAGACAGGACTGGGTTGATAGATATTCTACAGTAGGTATCAGGGTGCAGATAAGACTGGGTTGATAGTTATTCTACAGTAGGTATCAGGGAGAACACAGGACTGGGTTGATAGTTATTCTACAGTAGGTATCAGGGAGCAGACATGACTGGGTTGATAGATATTCTACAGTAGGTATCAGGGAGCAGACAGGACTGGGTTGATAGATATTCTACAGTAGGTATCAGGGTGCAGACAGGACTGGGTTGATAGATATTCTACAGTAGGTATCAGGGAGAACACAGGACTGGGTTGATAGGTATTCTACAGTAGGTATCAGGGACAGGACCAGAAGATGAATAGCAGACTGGTTTAGACTGGTTTAGAGAATGGGCACAACAATAATTAGTCTTCATAACCGCCAAACACACTATAATCCTAGTAGTATCAGTCAAGTCCAAACCAGAACAAACTGCCCAATAAAACAATGAAACAAAAGCACAGCAGTCTTTACCAATACCATATTAACACCAGAACAATGTGACTCCAGTCCAACCATCACATAACTTACTGTAGACCTGGATGTGTCCCTTAAAGGCTGTTCCTCCTCTGGGGTTCTCTGCTTTACATTCGTAGGTCCCTGAGTCTTCCAGCTGTACATTGGGGATCTCCAGAACAGCCTGGGACTTCCTCAGACGAGCCTTCTTAGGGATGTTACCGTTCATCTTCCTCCATGTGATTGTCGGGACTGGACTAGCAGGAGAGGAGAGGGTTAAAATCCTAGGTAACAGGATTAGCAGAGAGGAGAGGGTTAATATCCTAGGTGACAGGACTAGCAGGAGAGGAGAGGGTTAAAATCCTAGGTAACAGGACTAGCAGAGAGGAGAGGGTTAATATCCTAGGTGACAGGACTAGCAGGAGAGGAGAGGGTTAATATCCTAGGTAACAGGACTAGCAGAGAGGAGAGGGTTAATATCCTAGGTGACAGGACTAGCAGAGAGGAGAGGGTTAATATCCTAGGTGACAGGACTAGCAGGAGAGGAGAGGGTTAAATCTAAGGTGACAGGACTAGCAGGAGAGGAGAGGGTTAATATCCTAGGTGAAAGGACTAGCAGGAGAGGAGAGGGTTAATATCCTAGGTGAAAGGATTAGCAGGATAGGAGAGGGTTTAAATCTAAGGTGACAGGACTAGCAGGAGAGGAGAGGGTTAAAATCTAAGGTGACAGGACTAGCAGGAGAGGAGAGGGTTCAAATCTAAGGTGACAGGACTAGCAGGAGAGGGTTAAAATCTAAGGTGACAGGACTAGCAGGAGAGGAGAGGGTTCAAATCTAAGGTGACAGGACTAGCAGGAGAGGAGAGGGTTCAAATCTAAGGTGACAGGACTAGCAGGAGAGCAGAAGGTTAAAATCCAAGGTGACAGGACTAGCAGGAGAGGAGAGGGTTCAAATCTAAGGTGACAGGACTAGCAGGAGAGGGTTAAAATCTAAGATGACAGGACTAGCAGGAGAGGAGAGGGTTCAAATCTAAGGTGACAGGACTAGCAGGAGAGCAGAAGGTTAAAATCCAAGGTGACAGGACTAGCAGGAGAGGAGAGGGTTCAAATCTAAGGTGACAGGACTAGCAGGAGAGCAGAAGGTTAAAATCCAAGGTGACAGGACTAGCAGGAGAGGAGAGGGTTCAAATCTAAGGTGACAGGACTAGCAGGAGAGGGTTAAAATCTAAGATGACAGGACTAGCAGGAGAGCAGAAGGTTAAAATCCAAGGTGACAGGACTAGCAGGAGAGGGTTAAAATCTAAGGTGACAGGACTAGCAGGAGAGGAGAGGGTTAATATCCTAGGTGAAAGGGCTAGCAGGAGAGGAGAGGGTTAAAATCCTAGGTAACAGGACTAGCAGAGAGGAGAGGGTTAAAATCTAAGGTGACAGGACTAGCAGGAGAGGAGAGGGTTAATATCCAAGGTGACAGGACTAGCAGGAGAGGAGAGGGTTACATCCTAATACATCTGTACAATTGAACAGGAAATAAGCATTGAAAGAAATTGTGGATAGTAGGACTGTAGAGTGGATAGTGTACAGGATAGGAGACTGGAGAGTGGACAGTGTACAGGATAGGAGACTGGAGAGTGGACAGTTGACAGGATTATATAGGAGACTGGAGAGTGGACAGTTGACAGGATTATATAGGAGACTGGAGAGTGGACAGTTGACAGGATAGGAGACTGGAGAGTGGACAGTTGACAGGATTATATAGGAGACTGGAGAGTGGTACAGTTGACAGGATAGGAGACTGGAGAGTGGACAGTTGACAGGATTATATAGGAGACTGGAGAGTGGACAGTTGACAGGATTATATAGGGAACTGGAGAGTTGACAGGATTATATTGGGGACTGGAGAGTGGACAGTTGACAGGATTATATAGGAGACTGGAGAGTGGATATTTGACAGGATTATATAGGGGACAGGAGAGTGGACAGTTGACAGGATTATATAGGGGACTGGAGACTGGATATTTGACAGGATTATATAGGAGACTGGAGAGTGGACAGTTGACAGGATTATATAGGGAACTGGAGAGTGGACAGTTGACAGGATTATATTGGGGACTGGAGAGTGGACAGTTGACAGGATTATGTAAGAGACTGGAGAGTGGATATTTGACAAGATTATATAGGAGACTGGAGAGTGGACAGTTGACAGGATTATATAGGAGACTGGAGAGTGGATATTTGAAATTATTATATAGGAGCCAGGAGAGTGGATATTTGACAGGATTATATAGGGGACAGGAGAGTGGATAGTTGACAGGATTATTTAGGAGACTGGAGAGTAAATCGTTGACAGGATTATATAGGAGACTTGAGAGTGGATATTTGACAGGATTATATAGGGGACAGGAGAGTGGATAGTTGACAGGATTATATAGGGGACTGTAGAGTGGATAGTTGACAGGATTATATAGGAGATTGGAGAGTGGATATTTGACAGGATTATATAGGGGACTGGAGAGTGGACAGTTGACAGGATAGGAGACTGGAGAGTGGATATTTGACAGGATTATATAGGAGACTGGAGAGTGGACAGTTGACAGGATTATATAGGGAACTGTAGAGTGGATACTTGACAGGATTATATAGGGGACTGGAGAGTGGACAGTTGACAGGATTATATAGGGGACTGGAGAGTGGACAGTTGACAGGATTATATAGGGGACTGGAGAGTGGATACTTGACAGGATTATATAGGAGACTGGAGAGTGGATATTTGACAGGATTATATAGGAGACTGGAGAGTGGACAGTTGACAGGATTATATAGGGGACAGGAGAGTGGAGATTTGACAGGATTATATAGGAGACTGGAGAGTGGACAGTTGACAGGATTATGTAAGAGACTGGAGAGTGGACAGTTGACAGGATTATATAGGAGACTGGAGAGTGGATATTTGACAGGATTATATAGGAGACTGGAGAGTGGACAGTTGACAGGATTATATAGGGGACAGGAGAGTGGATATTTGACAGGATTATATAGGAGACTGGAGAGTGGACAGTTGACAGGATTATATAGGAGACTGGAGAGTGGACAGTTGACAGGATTATATAGGAGACTGGAGAGTGGACAGTTGACAGGATTATATAGGGGACTGGAGAGTGGATTTTTGACAGGATTATATAGGGGACTGGAGAGTGGACAGTTGACAGGATTATATAGGAGACTGGAGAGTGGACAGTTGACAGGATTATATAGGAGACTGGAGAGTGGACAGTTGACAGGATTATATAGGGGACTGGAGAGTGGATTTTTGACAGGTTGACAGTGGACAGTTGACAGGATAGGAGACTGGAGAGTGGATTAGGGGACCGGAGAGTGGACAGTTGACAGGATTATATAGGAGACTGGAGAGTGGACAGTTGACAGGATAGGAGACTGGAGAGTGGACAGTTGACAGGATTATATAGGGGACCGGAGAGTGGACAGTTGACAGGATTATATAGGGGACTGGAGAGTGGACAGTTGACAGGATTATATAGGAGACTGGAGAGTGGATATTTGACAGGATTATATAGGAGACTGGAGAGTGGACAGTTGACAGGATTATATAGGGAACTGGAGAGTGGATATTTGACAGGATTATATAGGAGACTGGAGAGTGGATATTTGACAGGATTATATAGGGGACTGGAGAGTGGACAGTTGACAGGATTAAATAGGGGACTGGAGAGTGGACAGTTGACAGGATTATATAGGAGACTGGATAGTGGATAGTTGACAGGATAGGAGACTGGAGAGTGGATAGATGACCGGATTATATAAGAGAATTGATATTGGATATTTGTTGGGTAGCATACTGGATAGTAGGTTAAATTGCACGCATCCTTGCAATATAAACTGATACATAATACATGTGTGTTTTGAATTATTGTAAAAAAAAAAACACTTGAAAACGCCATGGTTCATCTCAAGAGATTTCATCTCTTGAACTGAGATGTTATAGTGCAGGGTGAACTGAGATGTTATAGTCCAGGGTGAACTGAGATGTTATAGTCCAGGGTGAACTGAGATGTTATAGTCCAGGGTGAACTAAGATGTTATAGTCCAGGGTGAACTGATATGTTATAGTCCAGGGTAAAGTGGGATGTGTGCAGTCAGGGTAAACTGAGATGTTATAGTTCAGGGGGAACTGATATGTTATAGTCCAGGGGGAACTGAGATGTCATAGTCCAGGGGGAACTGAGATGTTATAGTCCAGGGTAAACTGCTTTGTTATCTGCAGGGTGAACTGAGATGTTATAGTCCAGGGTGAACTGAGATGTCATATTTAGGGTGAACTTGAATGTTATAGTCATGTGTAAACTGAGATGTCATCATCAGGGGAGACTGGAATGTTGTGACTCTGCAGGGGGTTTCAGTACAGGTGGAACTGAGATGTTATAGTACAGGGGGAACTGAGATGTTATAGTCCAGGGAGAACTGAGATGTCATAGTCCAGGGTGAACTGAGATGTTATAGTCCAGGGTGAACTGAGATGTTATAGTCCAGGGTGAACTGAGACGTTATAGTCCAGGTTGAACTGAGATGTTATAGTCCTGGGGGAACTGAGATGTCATAGTCCAGGGTGAACTGAGATGTTATAGTCCAGAGTGAACTGAGATGTTATAGTCCAGGGTGAACTGAGATGTTATAGTCCAGGGTGAACTGAGATGTTATAGTCCAGGGTGAACTGAGATGTTATAGTCCAGGGTGAACTGAGATGTTATAGTCCAGGGTGAACTGAGATGTTATAGTCCAGGGTGAACTAAGATGTTATAGTCCAGGGTGAACTGAGATGTTATAGTCCAGGGTGAACTGAGATGTTATAGTCCAGGGTGAACTGAGATGTCATAGTCCAGGGTGAACTGAGATGTTATAGTCCAGGGTGAACTGAGATGTTATAGTCCAGGGTGGTTATAGTCCAGGGTGAACTGAGATGTTATAGTCCAGGGTGAACTGAGATGTTATAGTCCAGGGTGAACTGAGATGTTATAGTCCAGGGTGAACTGAGATGTTATAGTCCAGGGTGAACTGAGATGTTATAGTCCAGGGTGAACTGAGATGTCATAGTCCAGGGTGAACTGAGATGTTATAGTCCAGGGTGAACTGAGATGTTATAGTCCAGGGTGAACTGAGATGTCATAGTCCAGGGTGAACTGAGATGTCATAGTCCAGGGTGAACTGAGATGTCATAGTCCAGGGTGAAATGAGATGTTATAGTCCAGGGTGAACTGAGATGTTATAGTCCAGGGTGAACTGAGATGTTATAGTCCAGTGTGAACTGAGATGTTATAGTCCAGGGGGAACTGAGATGTTATAGTCCAGGGTGAACTGAGATGTTATAGTCCAGGGTGAACTGAGATGTTATAGTCCAGGGGGAACTGAGATGTCATAGTCCAGGGTGAACTGAGATGTTATAGTCCAGGGTGAACTGAGATGTTATAGTCCAGGGTGAACTGAGATGTTATAGTCCAGTGTGAACTGAGATGTCATAGTCCAGGGGGAACTGAAATGTTATAGTCCAGGGGGAACTGAGTCCAGGGGGAACTGAGATGTCATAGTCCATGGGGAACTGAAATGTTATAGTCCAGGGGGAAGTGAGTCCAGGGGGAACTGAGATGTTATAGTCCAGGGTGAACTGAGATGCTATAGTCCAGGGTGAACTGAGATGTTATAGTCCAGGGTGAACTGAGATGTTATAGTCCAGTGTGAACTGAGATGTCATAGTCCAGGGGGAACTGAAATGTTATAGTCCAGGGGGAACTGAGTCCAGGGGGAACTGAGATGTTATAGTCCAGTGTGAACTGAGATGTCATAGTCCAGGGGGAACTGAAATGTTATAGTCCAGGGTGAACTGAGATGTTATAGTCCAGGGTGAACTGAGATGCTATAGTCCAGTGTGAACTGAGATGTCATAGTCCAGGGGGATCTGAAATGTTATAGTCCAGGGGGAACTGAGTCCAGGGGGAACTGAGATGTTATAGTCCAGGGTGAACTGAGATGCTATAGTCCAGGGTGGTTATATTCCAGGGTGAACTGAGACGTTATAGTTCAGGGTGAACTGAGATGTTATAATCCAGGGTGAACTGAGATGTTATAGTCCAGGGTGAACTGAGATGTTATAGTGGTGACCTGAGATGTTATAGTCCAGGGTGAACTGAGATGCTATAGTCCAGTGTGAACTGAGATGTCATAGTCCAGGGGGATCTGAAATGTTATAGTCCAGGGGGAACTGAGTCCAGGGGGAACTGAGATGTTATAGTCCAGGGTGAACTGAGATGCTATAGTCCAGGGTGGTTATATTCCAGGGTGAACTGAGACGTTATAGTTCAGGGTGAACTGAGATGTTATAATCCAGGGTGAACTGAGATGTTATAGTCCAGGGTGAACTGAGATGTTATAGTCCAGGGTGAACTGAGATGTCATAGTCCAGGGTGAACTGAGATGTCATAGTCCAGAGTGAACTGAGATGTTATAGTCCAGGGTGAACAGAGATGTTATAGTCCAGGGTGGTTATAGTCCAGGGTGAACTGAGATGTTATAGTCCAGGGTGAACTGAGATGTCATAGTCCAGGGTGAACTGAGATGTCATAGTCCAGAGTGAACTGAGATGTCATAGTCCAGAGTGAACTGAGATGTTATAGTCCAGGGTGAACTGATATGTCATAGTCCAGAGTGAACTGAGATGTTATAGTCCAGGGTGAACTGAGATGTTATAGTCCAGGGTGGTTATAGTCCAGGGTGAACTGAGATGTTATAGTCCAGGGTGGTTATAGTCCAGGGTGAACTGAGATGTTATAGTCCAGAGTGAACTGAGATGTTATAGTCCAGGGTGAACTGAGATGTTATAGTCCAGGGTGGTTATAGTCCAGGGTGAACTGATATGTCATAGTCCAGAGTGAACTGAGATGTTATAGTCCAGGGTGAACTGAGATGTTATAGTCCAGGGTGGTTATAGTCCAGGGTGAACTGAGATGTTATAGTCCAGGGTGGTTATAGTCCAGGGTGAACTGAGATGTTATAGTCCAGGGTGAACTGAGATGTCATAGTCCAGGGTGAACTGAGATGTCATAGTCCAGGGTGAACTGAGATGTTATAGTCCAGGGTGAACTGAGATGTCATAGTCCAGGGTGAACTGAGATGTCATAGTCCAGAGTGAACTGAGATGTTATAGTCCAGGGTGAACTGAGATGTTATAGTCCAGGGTGGTTATAGTCCAGGGTGAACTGAGATGTTATAGTCCAGGGTGAACTGAGATGTCATAGTCCAGGGCTAACTGAGATGTCATAGTCCAGAGTGAACTGAGATGTTATAGTCCAGGGTGAACTGAGATGTTATAGTCCAGGGTGAACTGAGATGTTATAGTCCAGGGTGGTTATAGTCCAGGGTGAACTGAGATGTTATAGTCCAGGGTGAACTGAGATGTCATAGTCCAGGGTGAACTGAGATGTCATAGTCCAGAGTGAACTGAGATGTTATAGTCCAGGGTGAACTGAGATGTTATAGTCCAGGGTGAACTGAGATGTCATAGTCCAGGGTGAACTGAGATGTCATAGTCCAGGGGGAACTGAGATGTTATTGTCCAGGGTGAACTGAGATGTTATAGTCCAGGGTGAACTGATATGTCATAGTCCAGGGTGAACTGAGATGTTATATTCCAGGGTGAACTGAGATGTTATAGTCCAGGGTGAACTGAGATGTCATAGTCCAGGGTGAACTAAGATGTTATAGTCCAGGGTGAACTGAGATGTCATAGTCCAGGGTGAACTGAGATGTTATAGTCCAGGGTGAACTGAGATGTTATAGTCCAGGGTGAACTGAGATGTTATAGTCCAGGGTGAACTGAGATGTTATAGTCCAGGTTGAACTGAGATGTCATAGTCCAGGGTGAACTGAGATGTTATAGTCCAGGGTGAACTGAGATGTTATAGTCCAGGGTGAACTGAGATGTTATAGTCCAGGTTGAACTGAGATGTCATAGTCCAGGGTATCTCTGAGTCTCTCTCTACCCAAACAACCTCCAGCTGAGAACCATGTCTGTGACTACATGATGTATTCAGATCAGGTTATCAGCCCAACTAATCATCATGATTTCTATGATTAGTGTGTGTGTGTGTGGCTGTTCATCATCCGTTTGTTGATGCTCCTCTATGCCCTTGTGACTGCTCTGCTCTCTCCACGATAGACGGGTTGAACATGTGGCAGGAGAACATCATACTATACTATATAACTATGTGAAGCTGTGTATGACAGCTTCATTTGACAGCTCTCAGAAAGATGGAACTGTGACAGCCAGGGAAACCGCCGGTGCTCCCATCCATCATCCATCACTCGGCCCATCCATCATCCATCATCCATAACTCGGCCATTCCATCAGCTATCATCCATCACTCTGCCCATCCATCATCCATCACTCGGCCCATCCATCATCCATCACTCGGTCCATCCATCATCTATCATCCATCACTCGGCCCATCCATCATCCATAACTCGGCCATTCCATCAGCTATCATCCATCACTCGGCCCATCCATCATCCATCACTCGGCCCATTCATCATCTATCATCCATCACTCGGCCCTTTCCATCATCCATCACTCGGCCCATCCATCATCCATCATCCATCACTCGGCCCATCCATCATCCATCACTCGGACCATTCATCATCCATCATCCATCACTCGGACCATTCATCATCCATCATCCATCACTCGGCCCATTCATCATCTATCATCCATCACTCGGCCCATCCATCATCTATCATCCATCACTCGGCCCATCCATCATCCATCCCTCGGCCCATCCACCATCCATCACTCGGCCCATCCATCATCCACCATCCATCACTCGGCCCATCCATCATCCATCATCCATCACTCGCCCCATCCGTCATCCATCACTCGGCCCATTCATCATCCATCATCCATCACTCGGCCCATCCATCATCCATCACTCGGCCCATTCATCATCTATCATCCATCACTCGGCCCATCCATCATCCATCACTCGGCCCATCCATCATCCATCATCCATCATCCATCACTCGGCCCATCCATCATCCATCACTTGGACCATTCATCATCAATCATCCATCACTCGGCCCATCCACCATCCATCCTCCATCAACCATCCATCATCCATCACTCGGCCCATCCATCACTCAGCCCATCCACCATCCATCACTCGGCCCATACATCATCCATCACTCGTCCCAGATGTTACATCACTTGTAGAATGTTCATCTGTTCAAAATTCACAAGGACATTTTTATACGTGGAGTGAAGTGATCTCTGATTACTGTCTGCTCTAATGGAGTGTAGGGATGTCTGATTACTGTCTGCTCTAATGGAGTGAAGTGATGTCTGATTACTGTCTGCTCTAATGGAGTGAAGTGATGTCTGATTACTGTCTGCTCTAATGGAGTGAAGTGATCTATGATTACTGTCTGCTCTAATGGAGTGAAGTGATGTCTGATTACTGTCTGCTCTAATGGAGTGAAGTGATGTCTGATTACTGTCTGCTCTAATGGAGTGAAGTGATGTCTGATTACTGTCTGCTCTAATGGAGTAAAGTGATGTCTGATTACTGTCAGCTCTAATTGAGTGAAGTGATCTCTGATTACTGTCTGCTCTAATGGAGTGTAGTGATGTCTGATTACTGTCTGCTCTAATGGAGTGAAGTGATGTCTGATTACTGTCTGCTCTAATGGAGTGAAGTGATGTCTGATTACTGTCTGCTCTAATGGAGTGAAGTGATCTATGATTACTGTCTGCTCTAATGGAGTGAAGTGATGTCTGATTACTGTCTGCTCTAATGGAGTGAAGTGATGTCTGATTACTGTCTGCTCTAATGGAGTGAAGTGATGTCTGATTACTGTCTGCTCTAATGGAGTAAAGTGATGTCTGATTACTGTCAGCTCTAATTGAGTGAAGTGATCTCTGATTACTGTCTGCTCTAATGGAGTGTAGTGATGTCTGATTACTGTCTGCTCTAATGGAGTGAAGTGATGTCTGATTACTGTCTGCTCTAATGGAGTGAAGTGATGTCTGATTACTGTCTGCTCTAAAGGAGTGAAGTGATGTCTGACACTATCTGCTCTAATGGAGTGAAGTGATGTCTGATTACTGTCTGCTCTAATGGAGTGAAGTGATCTATGATTACTGTCTGCTCTAATGGAGTGTAGGGATGTCTGATTACTGTCTGCTCTAATGGAGTGAAGTGATGTCTGATTACTGTCTGCTCTAATTGAGTGAAGTGATCTCTGATTACTGTCTGCTCTAATGGAGTGTAGTGATGTCTGATTACTGTCTGCTCTAATGGAGTGAAGTGATGTCTGATTACTGTCTGCTCTAATGGAGTG
>NW_027259725.1:0-24587 GCF_045791955.1 Oncorhynchus clarkii lewisi
AATTATAGTTACTCTGCAGTCATTAAAGCTGAATTATAGTTACTCTGCAGTCATTAAAGCTGAATTATAGTTACTCTGCAGGCATTAAAGCTGAATTATAGTTACTCTGCAGTCATTAAAGCTGAATTATAGTTACTCTGCAGTCATTGAAGCTGAATTATAGTTACTCTGCAGTCATTGAAGCTGAATTATAGTTACACTGCAGTCATTAAAGCTGAATTATAGTTACTCTGCAGTCATTAAAGCTGAATTATAGTTACTCTGCAGTCATTGAAGCTGAATTATAGTTACTCTGCAGTCATTGAAGCTGAATTATAGTTATTCTACAGCCATTAAAGCTGAATTATAGTTACTCTGCAGTCATTAAAGCTGAATTATAGTTACTCTGCAGTCATTAAAGCTGAATTATAGTTACTCTGCAGTCATTAAAGCTGAATTATAGTTACTCTGCAGTCATTGAAGCTGAATTATAGTTACTCTGCAGTCATTGAAGCTGAATTATAGTTACTCTGCATCATTAAAGCTGAATTATAGTTACTCTGCAGTCATTGAAGCTGAATTATAGTTACTCTGCAGTCATTAAAGCTGAATTATAGTTACTCTGCAGTCATTAAAGCTGAATTATAGTTACTCTGCAGTCATTAAAGCTGAATTATAGTTACTCTGCAGTCATTAAAGCTGAATTATAGTTACTCTACAGTCATTAAAGCTGAATTATAGTTACACTGCAGTCATTAAAGCTGAATTATAGTTACTCTGCAGTCATTGAAGCTGAATTATAGTTACTATGCAGTCATTGAAGCTGAAGTATAGTTACTCTGCAGTCATTAAAGCTGAAGTATAGTTACTCTGCAGTCATTGAATCTGAAGTATAGTTACTCTGCAGTCATTGAAGCTGAATTATAGTTACTCTGCAGTCATTAAAGCTGAATTATAGTTACTCTGCAGTCATTAAAGCTGAATTATAGTTACTCTGCAGGCATTAAAGCTGAATTATAGTTACTCTGCAGTCATTAAAGCTGAATTATAGTTACTCTGCAGTCATTGAAGCTGAATTATAGTTACTCTGCAGTCATTGAAGCTGAATTATAGTTACACTGCAGTCATTAAAGCTGAATTATAGTTACTCTGCAGTCATTAAAGCTGAATTATAGTTACTCTGCAGTCATTGAAGCTGAATTATAGTTACTCTGCAGTCATTGAAGCTGAATTATAGTTATTCTACAGTCATTAAAGCTGAATTATAGTTACTCTGCAGTCATTAAAGCTGAATTATAGTTACTCTGCAGTCATTAAAGCTGAATTATAGTTACTCTGCAGTCATTAAAGCTGAATTATAGTTACTCTGCAGTCATTAAAGCTGAATTATAGTTACTCTGCAGTCATTGAAGCTGAATTATAGTTACTCTGCAGTCATTGAAGCTGAATTATAGTTACTCTGCAGTCATTAAAGCTGAGTTATAGTTACTCTGCAGTCATTGAAGCTGAATTATAGTTACTCTGCAGTCATTAAAGCTGGATTATAGTTACTCTGCAGTCATTAAAGCTGAATTATAGTTACTCTGCAGTCATTAAAGCTGAATTATAGTTACTCTGCAGTCATTAAAGCTGAATTATAGTTACTCTGCAGTCATTAAAGCTGAATTATAGTTACTCTGCAGTCATTAAAGCTGAATTATAGTTACTCTACAGTCATTGAAGCTGAATTATAGTTACTCTGCAGTCATTAAACCTGAATTATAGTTACTCTGCAGTCATTAAAGCTGAATTATAGTTACTCTGCAGTCATTAAAGCTGAATTATAGTTACTCTGCAGTCATTAAAGCTGAATTATAGTTACTCTGCAGTCATTAAAGCTGAATTATAGTTACTCTGCAGTCATTAAAGCTGAATTATAGTTACTCTGCAGTCATTAAAGCTGAATTATAGTTACTCTACAGTCATTAAAGCTGAATTATAGTTACACTGCAGTCATTAAAGCTGAATTATAGTTACTCTGCAGTCATTGAAGCTGAATTATAGTTACTCTGCAGTCATTAAAGCTGAATTATAGTTACACTGCAGTCATTAAAGCTGAATTATAGTTACTCTACAGTCATTAAAGCTGAATTATAGTTATTCTACAGTCATTAAAGCTGAATTATAGTTACTCTGCAGTCATTAAAGCTGAATTATAGTTACACTGCAGTCATTAAAGCTGAATTATAGTTACTCTGCAGTCATTAAAGCTGAATTATAGTTACTCTGCAGTCATTAAAGCTGAATTATAGTTACTCTGCAGTCATTGAAGCTGAATTATAGTTACTCTGCAGTCATTGAAGCTGAAGTATAGTTACTCTGCAGTCATTAAAGCTGAAGTATAGTTACTCTGCAGTCATTGAATCTGAAGTATAGTTACTCTGCAGTCATTAAAGCTGAATTATAGTTACTCTGCAGTCATTGAAGCTGAATTATAGTTACTCTGCAGTCATTAAAGCTGAATTATAGTTATTCTACAGTCATTAAAGCTGAATTATAGTTACTCTGCAGTCATTAAAGCTGAATTATAGTTACACTGCAGTCATTAAAGCTGAAGTATAGTTACTCTGCAGTCATTAAAGCTGAATTATAGTTACTCTGCAGTCATTAAAGCTGAATTATAGTTAGTCTGCAGTCATTGAAGCTGAATTATAGTTACTCTGCAGTCATTGAAGCTGAAGTATAGTTACTCTGCAGTCATTAAAGCTGAAGTATAGTTACTCTGCAGTCATTGAATCTGAAGTATAGTTACTCTGCAGTCATTAAAGCTGAATTATAGTTACTCTGCAGTCATTGAAGCTGAATTATAGTTACTCTGCAGTCATTAAAGCTGAATTATAGTTACTCTGCAGTCATTAAAGCTGAATTATAGTTACTCTGCAGGCATTAAAGCTGAATTATAGTTACTCTGCAGTCATTAAAGCTGAAGTATAGTTACTCTGCAGTCATTAAAGCTGAATTATAGTTACTCTGCAGGCATTAAAGCTGAATTATAGTTACTCTGCAGTCATTGAAGCTGAATTATAGTTACTCTGCAGTCATTGAAGCTGAAGTATAGTTACTCTGCAGTCATTAAAGCTGAATTATAGTTACTCTGCAGTCATTAAAGCTGAATTATAGTTACTCTGCAGTCATTAAAGCTGAATTATAGTTACTCTGCAGTCATTAAAGCTGAATTATAGTTACTCTGCAGTCATTAAAGCTGAATTATAGTTACTCTGCAGTCATTAAAGCTGAATTATAGTTACTCTGCAGTCATTAAAGCTGAATTATAGTTACTCTGCAGTCATTGAAGCTGAATTATAGTTACTCTGCAGTCATTGAAGCTGAATTATAGTTACTCTGCAGTCATTAAAGCTGAATTATAGTTACTCTGCAGTCATTAAAGCTGAATTATAGTTACTCTGCAGTCATTGAAGCTGAATTATAGTTACTCTGCAGTCATTGAAGCTGAATTATAGTTACTCTGCAGTCATTGAAGCTGAATTATAGTTACTCTGCAGTCATTAAAGCTGAATTATAGTTACTCTGCAGTCATTAAAGCGGAATTATAGTTACTCTGCAGTCATTAAAGCTGAATTATAGTTACTCTGCTGATCCTAAATCGACTCTGAGACGCTTGACACATACGCCACCTGACGTCCCAAAGAGTTGCACCATAAACAATAATCAACTCCTCCCATTTCTCATGATTTATTTTATGTTACCATCATTTATTAGCCATCGCACTGCATTTAATTATGATATTTTATGGGCTATTACCTGAGTGAATGAACCTCAATTCATTCGTTTTAGAATGGCATGAATTGTATTCAGTCTAACACAGGTTGTGAGAGGTACTGTTATATACCGTTAACATGATAATATCCTGTATGATTAGCACCTAGTATCATCAGACAATCACATCTCTACTCCTGCAGGTGTGAAGGAGAACAGCATAGACAGCCTGGTATTTGACACCCTCATCCCCAAGCCCATCGTCCAGAGATACCTCAACCTGCTCATGGAGCATCGCCGCATCATCCTCTCTGGCCCCAGCGGCACCGGGAAGTCCTTCCTGGCCAGCAAGCTGGCAGAGTTCATTGTCACCAAGTCTGGTCGAAAGGTCACGGAGAGCAACTTGGCTAGCTTCAACGTGGACCAGAAATCCAGCAAGGTAAGAAAACGCTCAGCCAATAGTATTAAGGAACTAGTCGCTAAGGAGTCGGCATATTTGTCTATAAATCGCCTCGTTTGGCACTGTACTGTATCAAGGACAGTGGTCCTATTTCAAAGACAAAGTTACACTCACTTTCTGAATAATGGCCACATCTTTAAGCTCACTGTGTGTTGTTTCTGTGCAGGACCTGCGTCAGTACCTATCCAGCCTGGCAGAGCAGTGCAACACTGAGGAGAGTGAGACGGAGCTGCCCACCGTGGTCATACTGGACAACCTCCACCACATCGGCTCACTCAGCGACATCTTCAACGGATTCCTCAACTACAAGTACCACAAATGGTGAGTATAGCTCCACCGGCACAGGAAGGAAGTCTAGCCGCTATAGGATGGTGGTGGTGATGATGATGGGGGTGGTGGTGGTGATGATGATGATGGGGGTGGGGATGATGATGGTGATGAGGATTGTGTTTAACTCAAATGCAACAGTTAGAGTTAATGTGAACACTGGGATTCTATACCAACAACCATTTCTAACTTTACTCATTACAAGATGGTCATGGTGGTGATGATGATGATGGGGTGGTGGTGATGATGGTGGTGGTGGGGGTGATGATGATTATTGTGTTTAACTCAAATGCAACAGTTAGAGTTAATGTGAACACTGGGAGGATTCTATACCAACAACCATTTCTAGCTTTACTCATTACAAGATGGTCGTGGTGGTGGTGATGATGATGATGATGATGATGATGATGATGGGGTGGTGATGATGATGGTGGTGGTAGGGATGATGATGGTGATGATGATGATGATGATTATTGTGTTTAACTCAAATGCAACAGTTAGAGTTAATGTGAACACTGGGAGGATTCTATACCAACAACAATTTCTAGCTTTACTCATTACAAGGTAATGCAATTCGTATTCTATTCAAGATAGTTTACCTACTGTTCCCTGATGAGCACAATCACTGTTGTGAAAGGAAAGGTAAATATCCTTATTGCCTGGCCCTGGTACGTAACTGCACTGTCCTCAGTATGATAGTTCTGTCTTGTCTGCAGCCCTTATGTGATTGGAACCATGAACCAGGGAGTGTCTTCCTCTCCCAACCTTGAGCTTCACCACAATTTCAGGTATGTGTACCTTCACCAACACTCAAACCAGGATTCAAAAGCTTCATTTGCTCTTTGCTTTGAACATATTGTTTTTCCTGTACAGACAACATGTTCAAGCAGATTCGCTAACTAACATGATTTTGGGTCATTTTTCTTCTTTTTTTTAACTCTGTTTATTCAATTTTACACACAAGACAACACAAAACAATATAAATAATATACTCAACTAGAAAAAATTGAAAAAAAAGAATATCTTTAAAGATACCCGTACTTTGGACAAGTTAAACACACCAGGCTACCAAGGTTAAAGGGCCATCTGTAGTACAGGGACAGAGCACACACCTCACCATTGTTCCTGTAAACAGACAAGGGATAGGGGGGGAGAAATCACCCAACCATCCACTGGACCAAAAATAAAGTTTACAATGCTTTAAAAATATCTAATAATTTTATGTAAGAGTGAACAAAATAAAACATTTAAAAAACAGGGCAAAACAAACTCACATTTTAGTCTCTGACAGGGCAAGATGAACAAGGCAGGTCACATTCAATAAGAATCAATAGGCACATCAACCATCAACCCAGAGGGGGGTGAAATACAGACTTATTTTTGTGTTAATATGAATGCCATCAGAGGATGGACTGTTTAAAGACCGGAATGGAGCCCAAGTCTCATAAAACAGTTTGGGGTTCCCACGCGTATTGTATTTAATGTTTTCTAGTTTCAGAGAGCACAACACATCTCCCACCCAATATTTATAAGATGGGGGAGCTGCCATCTTCCAGTTATGTAGTATTAGCCGTCTAGCTAAAAGAGTTGTATAAGCAACAGTGTCCGACTGGATTCTTGACAGGGGGACACCTATGGGCCGTACTCCAAAAGGGGCTATAAGGGGAGACATGTCATATATAGTGTCAGTGTCATATATATCAGAGAAACATTTAAATATGAATTCCCAGAAACCTGACAGTTTGTGACAGCCCCAAAACATATGATACAGTGTGGCTGGTTCTGTTTTACATCGGACACAGGTAGGATCAGAATCTGAGAATATTCGTCCCAGTTTGGCTTGGAGCCTTTTTCAACAATAAGATGTGCTGTATTCTTTTTAAAAGGGTGACTATAAAAAATATAAATGTAACTCAATTAAAAATGAATCAATAGTCAATAGTAAAACTACCAATAAGAACATTATGATTATGTACAGTATTTAATCAACATTTCATTCCTGCTTCCACTAGTAGAAACAATAATACCACCACCAGGCCTACTGCCACAAAATAGTTGTGTGGGTGTCTTTCAAACCATGAAGTCAGTCGACTTGGGCGACCTGACAAAATTCACATAATAAATATTTCTATAGATCTGTCATTCTAATTGAAAGTAAGTTCTATATGAGCCATTTCTATGCTTCCCGTTAAGTTTAGTTTTTGCGTCTTTAAATGGTTTTGTACACCAGCTTCAAACAGCTGACAATACAATATTTTTGGTTATGGAAAATATTTCACAGCGGTTTAGATGATACAATGATTCTCTACACTATACTTGCTGGTTTTGTTACGTAAACTGGAATTAGGTTAACTATTAGAATTTTTCTAAACAGGCAATGGCGGAGTGATTTATGCATAGTGCATCTTAAACTTGGCTAATTAGCTTTGCTATTTTGACCTGATATCATTTTAGGCCTTACACACGTGGTCATTTTTTACGTGACATATTTGAGAAGATGACTAATGTGGCGACAGATATATTTGTCATTGGGTGCATGCAAAATCACACTGACATTCATTGATTAACATTTTCATCACACTGTCACCATGGAAGGTACAGGAAACAGCCCAGCATTTCATAAAATGCCATGAGGCCAAATGTGGCTCAACCTCCACGCTGATACTGGCCTTCCTGACTATGAGTCGGAATTACAATATGGAATGATCAAACCAGAGTGCAAGCCTCAGAACAAGCAGTCATCTTTATTATGACGACTGACAACAGAGCAGTCATCTTTATTATGACGACTGACAACAGAGCAGTCATCTTTATTATGACGACTGACAACAGAGCAGTCATCTTTATTATGACAACTGACAACAGAGCAGTCATCTTTATTATGACGACTGACAACAGAGCAGTCATCTTTATTATGACGACTGACAACAGAGCAGTCATCTTTATTATGACAACTGACAACAGAGCAGTCATCTTTATTATGACGACTGACAACAGAGCAGTCATCTTTATTATGACAACTGACAACAGAGCAGTCATCTTTATTATGACGACTGACAACAGAGCAGTCATCTTTATTATGACGACTGACAACAGAGCAGTCATCTTTATTATGACAACTGACAACAGAGCAGTCATCTTTATTATGACGACTGACAACAGAGCAGTCATCTTTATTATGACAACTGACAACAGAGCAGTCATCTTTATTATGACAACTGACAACAGAGCAGTCATCTTTATTATGACAACTGACAACAGAGCAGTCATCTTTATGACAACTGACAACAGAGCAGTCATCTTTATTATGACAACTGACAACAGAGCAGTCATCTTTATGACAACTGACAACAGAGCAGTCATCTTTATTATGACAACTGACAACAGAGCAGTCATCTTTATTATGACAACTGACAACAGAGCAGTCATCTTTATTATGACGACTGACAACAGAGCAGTCATCTTTATTATGACAACTGACAACAGAGCAGTCATCTTTATTATGACGACTGACAACAGAGCAGTCATCTTTATTATGACGACTGACAACAGAGCAGTCATCTTTATTATGACGACTGACAACAGAGCAGTCATCTTTATTATGACGACTGACAACAGAGCAGTCATCTTTATTATGACGACTGACAACAGAGCAGTCATCTTTATTATGACGACTGACAACAGAGCAGTCATCTTTATTATGACGACTGACAACAGAGCAGTCATCTTTATTATGACGACTGACAACAGAGCAGTCATCTTTATTATGACGACTGACAACAGAGCAGTCATCTTTATTATGACAACTGACAACAGAGCAGTCATCTTTATTATGACGACTGACAACAGAGCAGTCATCTTTATTATGACAACTGACAACAGAGCAGTCATCTTTATTATGACAACTGACAACAGAGCAGTCATCTTTATTATGACAACTGACAACAGAGCAGTCATCTTTATTATGACGACTGACAACAGAGCAGTCATCTTTATTATGACAACTGACAACAGAGCAGTCATCTTTATTACGACAACTGACAACAGAGCAGTCATCTTTATTACGACGACTGACAACAGAGCAGTCATCTTTATTACGACAACTGACAACAGAGCAGTCATCTTTATTACGACGACTGACAACAGAGCAGTCATCTTTATTATGACAACTGACAACAGAGCAGTCATCTTTATTATGACAACTGACAACAGAGCAGTCATCTTTATTATGACAACTGACAACAGAGCAGTCATCTTTATTATGACAACTGACAACAGAGCAGTCATCTTTATTATGACAACTGACAACAGAGCAGTCATCTTTATTATGACAACTGACAACAGAGCAGTCATCTTTATTATGACAACTGACAACAGAGCAGTCATCTTTATTATGACAACTGACAACAGAGCAGTCATCTTTATTATGACGACTGACAACAGACCAGTCATCACCAATGGGGATTTATTTGGGATACAGATTTCAAATATATGCCAAACATCCATCCCCCAAACGGCCCTTATCTTTCGGCCAAACTTGCATGGAATTTCTCTAATGCTGAATTCCAAATCGACCTCTAGTGCCATTCTCTAGTCACTGATCTGAAAGAATTGGATCTAGGTATAAGAAACTTGATGCTTTATCTTTTCTTTCCATAGGCTGATTGGAATAACCACCACATCCAATCATTTCAGGTCTACCGGAATCATGTAGCCTCCAATTCCATCACAGATGCTCCATAGAGTGTGATGCCATACATGTTGTCTCATCATCCTCTTCCCCTGTCTCCAGGTGGGTGCTGTGTGCCAACCACACAGAGCCGGTCAAGGGTTTCCTGGGCCGGTTTCTGCGCAGGAAGCTGATCGAGACGGAGATCAACAGGAACATGCGCAGCAATGACCTCATCAAGGTCATCGACTGGATTCCCAAGACGTGGCAGCACCTCAACGGCTTCCTGGAGGCCCACAGCTCCTCAGACGTCACCATCGGTTAGACAATGCCCCACACACACACACACACACACACACACACACACACACACTTTGAGTTCACATATTTCTAATGATATTTTGAACATTGCACACATGACACCTAATAAGTGTATTTTGGTGCTGTGACTTTGGCTATGTGAGGTAATGCCTTGGCTATGTGAGGTAATGCCTTGGCTATGTGAGGTAATGCCTTGCTCAAACTGAAAGCTGCTACATGGTCAATCAGACGTCTGCATTGGCCGAGCAGCATTTACAGCATTTACGTGCTTCTACACCTGCATTGCTTGCTGTTTGGGGTTTTAGGCTGGGTTTCTGTACAGCACTTTGAGATATCAGCTGATGTACGAAGGGCTATATAAATACATTTGATTTGATATGGCCTCTGCAGAAGTCAGGGCATTCATACTTCTTGCTCTTCGCTGAGCAGCACAGAGCTGTTGTCTAGGAAGTGAGTTTGTGTTTATGCAGGACCTGCCGTCCCCATGTACCGTCAACCAATCATGTCAATGCGGAGCTATACAGAGCCCTCCGGATTATTACAACATTTGAGAGGCGCACGGTGATGCGGTACAGAGCTCAATTTAGCCTCTGCGTCACACCATCCGTACTGCGCCTCCGACCACATTTTCCAATCAAGCATGAATTGTCTCTGATCCCACAAAACACACGGAATGTGTTGTGTTCTGCCTTCAGGTCCCAGGCTCTTCCTGTCCTGCCCCATGGATGCAGATGGCTCGCGGGTGTGGTTCACTGACCTATGGAACTACTCCCTGGTGCCTTACCTGCTGGAAGCCGTCAGAGAAGGGCTCCAGGTGGGTACAGACGGAGGTCAAAGGACACAAAGTAGAGGGGTACCGGTGTAGGGTGAAGTTACCCCTGTCATCAGCATCTAGGATTTCTCCTTTCGCTTAACTCATTTCTCGTTTTGTGGCCACCATTACAGCTGTACGGCAAGAGGGCGGCGTGGGAGGACCCGTCCAAGTGGGTGAAGGACACCTACCCCTGGAGATCTGCCTCCTTGCAGCATGACAGCCAGGCCCTGCTCCAGTTACGGCCAGAGGACGTGGGCTATGACGGCTACAGCTCCTCCAAAGAGGGCGCCTCCTCCAAACAAGTGTCACAGAGTGACACGGAAGGAGACCCACTGGTAAGGACAAATTAAAACAAAGCCCTGAAATGCTGAAAGAAGGTCCAGTACGGGGATTTCTCATTTCTGAAGAAGACCATTGACTGTCGAAACGTCAGTCTTTTAAGCTTGTCTAATAAAACTATGTGTCTTTAATGGTGAGCGAGTGTTGCAACTTTTCCTGTCCCATTCTTTAATTTCCTTCAAATATGTTTCGGAGCATCGTTAAACATTATTGAATTAAGTTTCCACCCTGAACCCTTCTTCCAGCACTTCAGTTTTACTTCAGTTTTAGAGTCCTAGGACTGAGCACCACTTCAGTGGTCCAGAAAATATAGACATATTGGTTAGAGAGCCAGCACAACACAATGATTCAGGGCGGCAGGTAGCCTAGTGGTTAGAGAGCCAGCACAACACAATGATTCAGGGAGGCAGGTAGCCAAGTGGTTAGAGAGCCAGCACAACACAATGATTCAGGGAGGCAGGTAGCCTAGTGGTTAGAGAGCCAGCACAACACAATGATTCAGGGAGGCAGGTAGCCTAGTGGTTAGAGAGCCAGCACAACACAATGATTCAGGGAGGCAGGTAGCCTAGTGGTTAGAGAGCCAGCACAACACAATGATTCAGGGAGGCAGGTAGCCTAGTGGTTAGAGAGCCAGCACAACACAATGATTCAGGGCGGCAGGTAGCCTAGTGGTTAGAGAGCCAGCACAACACAATGATTCAGGGAGGCAGGTAGCCTAGTGGTTAGAGAGCCAGCACCACACAATAATTCAGGGCGGCAGGTAGCCTAGTGGTTAGAGAGCCAGCACAACACAATGATTCAGGGAGGCAGGTAGCCAAGTGGTTAGAGAGCCAGCACAACACAATGATTCAGGGAGGCAGGTAGCCTAGTGGTTAGAGAGCCAGCACAACACAATGATTCAGGGAGGCAGGTAGCCTAGTGGTTAGAGAGCCAGCACAACACAATGATTCAGGGAGGCAGGTAGCCTAGTGGTTAGAGAGCCAGCACAACACAATGATTCAGGGAGGCAGGTAGCCTAGTGGTTAGAGAGCCAGCACAACACAATGATTCAGGGAGGCAGGTAGCCTAGTGGTTAGAGAGCCAGCACAACACAATGATTCAGGGAGGCAGGTAGCCTAGTGGTTAGAGAGCCAGCACAACACAATGATTCAGGGAGGCAGGTAGCCTAGTGGTTAGAGAGTTGGGCCAATAACCAAAAGGTTGCTAGAACGAATCCCAGAGCTGATAAGGTGAAAATCTGTCGTTCTGCCCCTGAACATGTCAGTTAACCCACTGTTCCTGGGCCGTCATTGTTCTCAACCGACTTGCCTTGTTAAATAAAGGTCAAATATTTTTTTTTTAAACATGATGAAGACTGAAATCACAGGCATGTTCTAACTCTGATAGCCGATTCTAATGCTGATATGAATGACTGTTTTATTTGCACAGTGATATGTAAAATAGAGTCATATGAAAAGAGTTTGCTAAGAGAGTTTTACGTTTACTGAAGCTAAGGGAAGTAACATGAAGGAGACCATGTTGGTGGACATAATAATAATAATAATAAACAATAAAAAAAGACATCAGTGAGTAAAGCTGGTTTCCAAGGATACCAATAACAACGTGACAGCAGATGACCTTGTCTTTTGAAAGAAGAAAAGACAAAGGGGGATTTAAACACACAACCACCCCCCTATACACACACACACACACACACACACACACACACACACACACAACCCATTAAGCTCTGAAATGTCAGCAGCTCGTTATTCGGATGACTACACTTTAATTCCACTTTGTGCGTGATAAACCGTGTGGCAGGCGATTCCTGGGGAGTTGAATACGAATGGGCTTTCTCTGTTGGCCACTTAATCCTCAACACATTACTGTGTAATCATCAGAGGAGGCCTGCACAGAGCTTTCCAGCCCTGGCCGCTCGCCTCCCTATAGGCCCACCAGGACCATTACAGGGAAAATGAAGACCGCTGTGCCAGGTGCTTTCCATATATGGTAGGAATGGGCCACTGCGTTCCTCAGGGCCTTGAGGATCGGCTGGTTTTTCATCTTTCTTTTAAAACCACGTCTGATGTAGACCTGAGGAACCAGGTGTGTGTGCACTTGTGTGCAATTAAGCACGATGCAAGTGGAAAAAGCAGCTGACACTCCCTGGTGTCTATCTCTGATAAAGGACCACTGCAATGTCACCTTAATGATAATTTCCAGTCTAAGACCTTGTAGTTGTGATAGTGGACTCTGAATAGCAATGTGGTGTTGGCTCTCTTTTTGTTCACCAGTCTTTTTATTGGTTGTTTGTTTTCTGTGTTTTCCAGATGAACATGCTAATGAGGCTGCAGGAGGCGGCCAACTACTCCAGCGCGCAGAGCTGCGACAGCGACAGCGCCAGTCACCATGACGACCAGCTGGACTCGTCGCTGGAGTCGGCGCTCTAGACGAGAGCTCGGAGAGGAGACCTCAGATGGAGTGACGGAGCGGAGCGCTTTTCAGCGTGGCGTCAGCGAGGCGTGGCGGCTCGAACACTTCCAGGCACCCCACACATAACACAGAGAGATGTGTGTAGTCAGGAGATGTCTGTTAGCGGGGTCGGGGGGAGTAAGCCCTCTGACAAAATGGAGTAGATTTTTGTGTATGGTGGTTGAGACACAGTCCTCCATTTCTCCACTGGATGTGGCATCCCAAAATGCAGGCTGCACGTACACAGTGAGAGACAATTATGTCTGTGGTTCTACACCATACAACTGGAATTGACATTATAGTTTGAATTATGTTGATTCACAGTTGTTGTATTAACTACGGATGTTTACAAGGGCCAAATTCTGGTTTCGTTTACTAAGGTGCTGAACAAAAAAAGGCACGTATCCCTCCCGTCAAACCCTGACCTCAGACGAGCCACATGGTGCTGGTCCCGTGCTTAAACCTGTCCCTAGTTTACAGGCAACGCCAAGACCCTCCGTACACCCCTCGCCAACAAGCACAAAAAGAGCACTGTGTGTCGTCCAACCTACTGCTACTGTGAAACAATGGACAAGTGCCCGTGTTACCGTTTGATATACTGCCAAGGGCACTGTGACGTGTTCGTCCACATCCACAGAGTCCTTTTAGGCTTTTCACACTAGCAGACCTGTTGTTCACCCTTTCCTTAAAGGATGGACAGCACTATGCCAACAGATGGGTGCTGAAGGGAGGGGTGGCTCCTTCAATCCAAGGGCCAGGTCAAGAACAGTACAAGCCTGATATTGGTGCTTTCTCAATGCAAAGCTCTGAGACAGGGGTGTATTACTTCAGCCTTTGGCTCCCTGCTGACCATCCTGAGTGGATAGGAGATTGACAGGAACACACTTCCTGACACACAACCATTCAAATGAAGTGGTCCCGTATCGTCTCAGTGGGTGCTTTAATTTCAGTACAGTGAAGGAGAGTTTTATAACTACTTTTAGGCCAAAATATCTCACAGATCCTGTCAAAGTATGTTGCCCAAAACCATCCACTTTTGTTTCTGACAGTAATATTGTACAAGCAAAATGGCTGTTATACTGTATTTGCAAGTGGAACTGACCAATTGTATAAAAGTTCAAAGGGGTGGGCATTTTTTTAGTTGTTGCTTTTACCCAGTTGAGCTGGGTTCACTTGAACTGTCATGAGCACAACCCGACCCTTTTGATTTTCTAGCCTAAGGAGCATGTTTTAAGCTTTCTAAGGGGGAACATTTTGAAGGAGACTTTTACTTTTACATAACAGCGTGTGGTAGGGACAGAAGCCATTTTGGATTTTGATTGTCCTTCCTCCATTAATGAGTGGGTTGGTTTTGCACAGTTAAAGTGGGGGTGTAAATAATAAAGTATTGCACAGTGAATCAGAGATGCATTCTTCCCTGTTGATGTTATATTACGCTTTAACTCGCTGAGAATTATTGTACGTTGCAACAAAAATACAAAATAGAAATGCAAAAAACCAACAAGCTGTCAGAAACAGGTGTATGTCTTGTGGTGATTGGCTGTCTTGCCTATGCAGGAGGCATACGATGTACAGTATGATATTATTATTTTAAAACGCTGTATATTAATGTTCACTAAATCACTGATTTGAGGAGCAAACCATTCAATTTATTAAGAAAAGCAAATCTGGTCATTGTCACAGATTTCCCTTTTGTGTATTCTCTGGAACTAGCATTTGGTGACTCGTCCCCCTATTCAACAGGCGAAAATTCACTTCACAAAGCATTACACTGTAACATTTCTGAATATACTTTCAGTCAGTCTTGTATTCGGTTTTAGTAGAATCTTTTTTTTTTTGTCATCCCATTCTGGAGGTACTATTTTCCTGCTGTTGTGCTATTTACAATTCCAAATAACAGGTGCTACTGGTCAACTAAATCTATCAGATTCCATTTTCTGCAGAAAATGTTGTCACGACCTCAGGACAAGCTCTTGTTGTCATCACTTGGCTGTGACAAACGTATGTTTTATTTTGTTTTTCCACACATCATCGTTGGTCTACCCCATCAGCCTGCATCTAAACTTACAGCCTGACACACACAGTCGTTGTTGGTCTACCCCATCAGCCTGCATCTAAACTTAGAGCCTGACACACACAGTCGTTGTTGGTCTACCCCATCAGCCTGCATCTAAACTTACAGCCTGACACACACAGTCGGTAAGACATAGCTCCCCTCCAACACAGCAGACATCTAGTCACTCCTCCCTGCTCCCCTAGGACACAATCAGTTGCCTAGTTAACCAGATGTTTTCACAACACAAACAGTGTACCATTATGTCATGGTGACACCATACAATCTCAATGACATCTTAGTTGAAAACATTTACTGCTTTGAGAGAAGAGTTTCTTTTTTGGTTGAAACATTTGTCCTTAAATGTTTTATATTTTGTACATTTGTATGTAACATATCGTGTAAATAGACAGAGACAGCGATTTAAATCATCTGGAGGGATTTTGTAGTCTTTGTAAAGCCCTAATAAATGGTATTTGGTGTCACATGAGCAAACAATGCGTCCGTGCAGTTTTATTTAAACATACATTTGTTTGGGATTGAACTTTGTTCCTGCCAGAACCAGCACCTGTATCTGTACAGTACAGCTGGGGACATCATTTGTTCTCCTCCATATATTTCCTCTGGTACAGACCTTTCCCTCATAGAGAATCAGATATCCCCAGAACAAATGTTAACACACACAACTGCTCTTACCTTTATTTACGGTCGCTCTTTGCTAGTGTGCAGTTTTATTTAAACATACATTTGTTTGGGATTGAACTTTGTTCCTGCCAGAACCAGCACCTGTATCTGGACATACAGTACAGCTGGGGACAGGGTTTCCACTTGGTTCTACCACTATGTCTAAACTTAACATGAACCTTTCCCATAGAGAATCATAGAGAATCATGTTGGGGATGGAAGTCTAAACTTAACATGTGCTGGCTGGCTGGGTAACATTATTGTGCCCAATAGATTATGCCACTATAACCGATTACTGTGCCACTGTAACGGATGTGAAACGGCTAGCTTAGTTAGCAGTGTGCGCTAAATAGCGTTTCAATCGGTGACGTTGCTCTGAGACCTTGAAGTAGTGGTTCCCCTTGCTCTGCAAGGGCCGCGACTTTTGTGGAGCGATGGGTAACGATGCTTCGTGGGTGTCAGTTGTTGATGTGTGCAGAAGGTCCCTAGTTCGCGCCCGGGTATGGGCGAAGGGACGGTCTAAACTTATACCACTCCAGAGCTTTGCCAACAAGTGTTTGTCTATCATTCAGCTTTGGCTTACCTATCCGTGTCAGTGAGCTACTGGATGAGTAATGGCCAACCCTGTGAGCCACTCCAGAACTCTGACCACAAGTGCTTTGAAATTCTAAAAAGCTCACTTGACGAGCAACACATTATGTTGCTCGTCCAACAAAAGCGGGTGTCAATGTTCACTAAGAAAGATGTCAGCAACTCCACTTCCAGTTAGGTTAAATGGCCAATTGTTATTAACGGGTTCCTTCAAATGTGCTTTAACTGATAAATAAAAAAAATTAAACTTAGTTTCTGAAAGTACAGAAGAGGAATAATTAATAATTATAATACAATATCAGGTATAAGCAATAATACAATATTACAATACATTTATATTATGAACTGCTATAATAGTAAGCGGTAACATTGATAATGGGAGATTCTCAATTGTATCCTTCTTGCGTCCTCTCTCCTTGCCGCCTCCTCAAAACCCATTGGATGAGAATGCTAGTGGTCCCGCCCCTCTGACCCTTTCTTCCATTGAGTTTTGAGAAGGGGGCGATGAGAGAGGACACGAGGAGAATGCAATTGAGAAAAGACCCTTGAGTTATAACTGCCAGTAGTTACATGGGGAAATCTAACGATTCAATGGAAATTGATTGGAAGGATTGGGAAAGAATGGGAGTGTGAGTGAGGGTTGGAGGGATTGGGGAAGAATGGGAGTGTGAGTGAGGGTTGGAAGGATTGGGGAAGAATGGGAGTGTGAGTGAGGGTTGGAGGGATTGGGGAAGAATGGGAGTGTGAGTGAGGGTTGGAGGGATTGGGGAAGAATGGGAGTGTGAGTGTGAGTGAGGGTTGGAAGGATTGGGGAAGAATGGGAGTGTGAGTGAGGGTTGGAGGGATTGGGGAAGAATGGGAGTGTGAGTGAGGGTTGGAAGGATTGGGGAAGAATGGGAGTGTGAGTGAGGGTTGGAGGGATTGGGGAAGAATGGGAGTGTGAGTGAGGGTTGGAGGGATTGGGGAAGAATGGGAGTGTGAGTGAGGGTTGGAAGGATTGGGAAAGAATGGGAGTGTGAGTGAGGGTTAGAAGGATTCTGGAAGAATGGGAGTGTGAGTGAGGGTTGGAGGGATTGGGGAAGAATGGGAGTGTGAGTGAGGGTTGGAAGGATTGGGGAAGAATGGGAGTGTGAGTGAGGGTTGGAAGGATTGGGGAAGAATGGGAGTGTGAGTGAGGGTTGGAGGGATTGGGGAAGAATGGGAGTGTGAGTGAGGGTTGGAAGGATTGGGGAAGAATGGGAGTGTGAGTGAGGGTTGGAAGGATTGGGGAAGAATGGGAGTGTGAGTGAGGGTTGGAAGGATTGGGGAAGAATGGGAGTGTGAGTGAGGGTTGGAAGGATTGGGGAAGAATGGGAGTGTGAGTGAGGGTTGGAGGGATTGGGGTAGAATGGGAGTGTGAGTGAGGGTTGGAAGGATTGGGGAAGAATGGGAGTGTGGGTGAGGGTTGGAAGGATTGGGGAAGAATGGGAGTGTGAGTGAGGGTTGGAAGGATTGGGGAAGAATGGGAGTGTGAGTGAGGGTTGGAAGGATTGGGGAAGAATGGGAGTGGGAGTGAGGGTTGGAAGGATTGGGGAATAATGGGAGTGGGAGTGAGGGTTGGAAGGATTGGGGAAGAATGAGAGTGAGTGAGGGTTGGAAGGATTGGGGAAGAATGAGAGTGAGTGAGGGTTGGAAGGATTGGGAAAGAATGGGAGTGGGAGTGAGGGTTGGAAGGATTGGGGAAGAATGAGAGTGAGTGAGGGTTGGAAGGATTGGGGAAGAATGGGAGTGTGAGTGAGGGTTGGAGGGATTGGGGAAGAATGGGAGTGTGAGTGAGGGTTGGAAGGATTGGGGAAGAATGGGAGTGGGAGTGAGGGTTGGAAGGATTGGGGAAGAATGGGAGTGTGAGTGAGGGTTGGAGGGATTGGGGAAGAATGGGAGTGAGTGAGGGTTGGAGGGATTGGGGAAGAATGGGAGTGTGAGTGAGGGTTGGAGGGATTGGGGAAGAATGGGAGTGTGAGTGAGGGTTGGAGGGATTGGGGAAGAATGGGAGTGTGAGTGAGGGTTGGAGGGATTGGGGAAGAATGGGAGTGTGAGTGAGGGTTGGAAGGATTGGGGAAGAATGGGAGTGTGGGTGAGGGTTGGAAGGATTGGGGAATAATGGGAGTGTGAGTGAGGGTTGGAAGGATTGGGGAAGAATGGGAGTGTGAGTGAGGGTTGGAGGGATTGGGGAAGAATGGGAGTGTGAGTGAGGGTTGGAAGGATTGGGGAAGAATGGGAGTGTGAGTGAGGGTTGGAAGGATTGGGGAAGAATGGGAGTGTGAGTGAGGGTTGGAGGGATTGGGGAAGAATGGGAGTGTGAGTGAGGGTTGGAAGGATTGGGGAAGAATGGGAGTGTGAGTGAGGGTTGGAAGGATTGGGGAAGAATGGGAGTGTGAGTGAGGGTTGGAAGGATTGGGGAAGAATGGGAGTGTGAGTGAGGGTTGGAAGGATTGGGGAAGAATGGGAGTGTGAGTGAGGGTTGGAGGGATTGGGGTAGAATGGGAGTGTGAGTGAGGGTTGGAAGGATTGGGGAAGAATGGGAGTGTGGGTGAGGGTTGGAAGGATTGGGGAAGAATGGGAGTGTGAGTGAGGGTTGGAAGGATTGGGGAAGAATGGGAGTGTGAGTGAGGGTTGGAAGGATTGGGGAAGAATGGGAGTGGGAGTGAGGGTTGGAAGGATTGGGGAATAATGGGAGTGGGAGTGAGGGTTGGAAGGATTGGGGAAGAATGAGAGTGAGTGAGGGTTGGAAGGATTGGGGAAGAATGAGAGTGAGTGAGGGTTGGAAGGATTGGGAAAGAATGGGAGTGGGAGTGAGGGTTGGAAGGATTGGGGAAGAATGAGAGTGAGTGAGGGTTGGAAGGATTGGGGAAGAATGGGAGTGTGAGTGAGGGTTGGAGGGATTGGGGAAGAATGGGAGTGTGAGTGAGGGTTGGAAGGATTGGGGAAGAATGGGAGTGGGAGTGAGGGTTGGAAGGATTGGGGAAGAATGGGAGTGTGAGTGAGGGTTGGAGGGATTGGGGAAGAATGGGAGTGAGTGAGGGTTGGAGGGATTGGGGAAGAATGGGAGTGTGAGTGAGGGTTGGAGGGATTGGGGAAGAATGGGAGTGTGAGTGAGGGTTGGAGGGATTGGGGAAGAATGGGAGTGTGAGTGAGGGTTGGAGGGATTGGGGAAGAATGGGAGTGTGAGTGAGGGTTGGAAGGATTGGGGAAGAATGGGAGTGTGGGTGAGGGTTGGAAGGATTGGGGAATAATGGGAGTGTGAGTGAGGGTTGGAAGGATTGGGGAAGAATGGGAGTGTGAGTGAGGGTTGGAGGGATTGGGGAAGAATGGGAGTGTGAGTGAGGGTTGGAGGGATTGGGGAAGAATGGGAGTGAGTGAGGGTTGGAGGGATTGGGGAAGAATGGGAGTGTGAGTGAGGGTTGGAGGGATTGGGGAAGAATGGGAGTGAGTGAGGGTTGGAGGGATTGGGGAAGAATGGGAGTGTGAGTGAGGGTTGGAGGGATTGGGGAAGAATGGGAGTGTGAGTGAGGGTTGGAAGGATTGGGAAAGAATGGGAGTGTGAGTGAGGGTTAGAAGGATTGGGGAATAATGGGAGTGTGAGTGAGGGTTGGAAGGATTGGGGAAGAATGGGAGTGTGAGTGAGGGTTGGAGGGATTGGGGAAGAATGGGAGTGTGAGTGAGGGTTGGAAGGATTGGGGAAGAATGGGAGTGTGAGTGAGGGTTGGAAGGATTGGGGAAGAATGGGAGTGTGAGTGAGGGTTGGAGGGATTGGGGAAGAATGGGAGTGTGAGTGAGGGTTGGAGGGATTGGGGAAGAATGGGAGTGAGTAAGGGTTGGAGGGCGGAAATGGCGGCGAGTATTGCAGACGAAATGGAGGAAATTGAGAAAAGGTTGGTGACACAACAGCTATGCTGAAATGAGGACAATATGGGTGTCAGTTCTGATGCTATGGAGCTGGAGGATGAGGGTCAAGGACCTGAATGGTCAGTAGTGGAAAGACATAGGAAGAAGACACATCATGACACAGAAAGTAGTGGATTGTCTAGTAAGGAAAGCATAAAGAGGGCCAATGTAGGAACCAATTGTAATGGAGTGTTGGAGTGGAAATTGTGATGGTGTTTGATGAGACCACAGGGCCTCACTTACACCCTATCTGACGAGCTAATGCTGTAGAGAAAGAGGAGGGTGAAGTGAAATTAGCTCAGTTCATTGGAAATAGTAGATTATTAATATTGTGTGGTAGTCAGGCTCAGCAAGAGAAGATACTGGAAATGGAAAAGCTTAATGGAAAGAAGATTAAAAGCCATGTCCCTGGTGTTTATGCTAGATTGATGGGAGTCATCACTGGGGTCCCAATATCTATGTCCACAGATGACAATTAAAGACAATGTGAAGGCAGGCAGAGTGATTGAGGCCAAAAGGTTGTTCAGTAGGAAAGAGGGTCAAAGAAGTGAAAGATTATCAATGATGTCTTGCCGGGAAAAGTACAGACAGGATTCCTTAGTTTCAATGTCAGAGAATTTGTCCCATATGCACTGCAGTGTTTTAAATGCCAGATAATGGGACATGTAGCTGCTCAGTGTAAAGGAAAGAAAATATGTGCCAAGTGTGGAGGGGCACATGATTACGGTGAAAACAATGTGAAGGTTAAGTACTGTAACTGTGGGGGAGAACACAGTGCAGCATTAGGTGGATGTCAGTTACAGAGAAAGGAGGAGCAGTCATGATGGTTTGGAAGCTTGTTCAGAAATATTGTGCTCATGAATGTGTGGTGTCAAAGGACACTTTGATAATGAATAAAGTTGACTTCAAAGTTTTTATTGGTAAGGTTATCAATACGACTCGGGTTGTGGAAAGCAGAAATGCCAGGTTGAAGGTTATTGTGGAGATGGCAAAAGAGATATTGAGGGTAATAGACTGTTGAAATGGTTGTTGACATGCTGAACAGTCCTAAGGGTGGAGTGATTCAGCATGATATAAAGTTTAATGGGGTTGGGGAGGGTGTGGTAGAATTTTAGGTTTTGAATTTTATTTTCATGGTAGTACAGACTTGGGCAGATCATGATTGTTGTACATTCCAGCACAGTAGGTGGCGGCATGCACTTTAATGCGGACCGCCATGATATCATAGAAGAAGAAGAAGAAGAAGAAGAAGAAGAAGAAGAAGAAGAAGAAGAAGCTACTATAAGCTCCACTAGGTGGAGGGGGAAGAGGACGGACGCCTCGGCGGAAATGGAGTCCCTAGAGGAAGCAAGAACAAGATGGTTGTCAGGAGTAGTGCAGTATTATCATAAGGAGACGTATATTTGGAAAACGTAGGAGGAATGGAGGGAAAAAGAGAGGGAGAGGAGGTCTAAGAGAGAGAGGGAAGAAGAGGGTGAGCTTGAGTCGGATAAAAATTGTGGGGAAAAGGGATGATTTGTTAAAGAATGGTAGAAAGTGTAAGCAGAGGGAGCTGAAGACAGGAGGAGAAATGGAAGTGAATGAGGGTGAAGTATCGGAGGTGGTAGGTGTGGTGAAGTTATCGGGGACCGAGGTATGCACCGAGGATCAGGAGAAAGATGAGTCTGTGACAGTAGGAGTGAAGTTTATGGAAAAAGTGGACTCTTGCCTTTTGGCTGATCCATTTGTGGTTTCACGGTGGGAGAAAAAAAGAGTTGGGTAATGTGGAATCAGTGAGGGTAACCAGAAGTGGTCTAGTGATAATTGTTTGTGTTTCTGTTGGTCAGAGGGAGAAGGCGCTCGGAGTAAAACAAATGGGGGAAAGAAAAGTGAATTGTTTCGCTCTCAAGAAAAGGGCACCAATGAAAGGAGTGATAACTGGGGTAGGAGTAAATATAAAAGTTGACCAGCTGAGGGGAAAGATTCCCAGTGTATGTGATGCTCGTTGTTTGATGCGATGCAGACAGGATGGCGAGAGTGGGGAAACAGAAGAGTCAATGTCTGTTCTTCTGAGTTCTGAAGTTGAGTCTTTGCCCAACAAAGTGAAGGTAGGATATATACTGTAAGTTATCCTGTACGAGTGTATATGCCGAATACATTACAATGTTACAGGTGTCAAGCTGATGGACATGTGGCAGCAGTGTGTAGGAGGGGAGGTCCAAGGTGTGAGAAGTGTCCAGAAGGGCATGTGGCAGCAGTGTGTAGGAGGGGAGGTCCAAGGTGTGAGAAGTGTGCAGAAGGGCAGGAGACAGCAGTGTGTAGGAGGGGAGGTCCAAGGTGTGAGAAGTGTCCAGAAGGGCATGTGGCAGCAGTGTGTAGGAGGGGAGGTCCAAGGTGTGAGAAGTGTCCAGAAGGGCATGTGGCAGCAGTGTGTAGGAGGGGAGGTCCAAGGTGTGAGAAGTGTCCAGAAGGGCAGGAGACAGCAGTGTGTAGGAGGGGAGGTCCAAGGTGTGAGAAGTGTCCAGAAGGGCATGAGACAGCAGTGTGTAGGAGGGGAGGTCCAAGGTGTGAGAAGTGTCCAGAAGGGCAGGAGACAGCAGTGTGTAGGAGGGGAGGTCCAAGGTGTGAGAAGTGTCCAGAAGGGCAGGAGACAGCAGTGTATAGGAGGGGAGGTCCAAGGTGTGAGAAGTGTCCAGAAGGGCAGGAGACAGCAGTGTGTAGGAGGGGAGGTCCAAGGTGTGAGAAGTGTCCAGAAGGGCAGGAGACAAAGGAATGTGTAGCATTGGGGAAAGTAGAGGAATGTGTTAATTGTAGGGGTGCCCATGGAGCTGGGGATCAGAAGTGTCAGGTTGAGGTTTCCAGGGTTAGAGTAGTACAGAAGTTGTCATATGCTGAGGAAGGGAGGAAAGTAGAGGAAGATGGATTAAGGAGGAGGAGTGGTGAGAGTTGTAGAGATCTACCAGTACAGAGGGAGGAGTGGTGAGAGTTGTAGAGATCTACCAGTACAGAGGGAGGAGTGGTGAGAGTTGTAGAGATCTACCAGTACAGAGGGAGGAGTGATGAGAGTTGTAGAGATATACCAGTACAGAGGGAGGAGTGGTGAGAGTTGTAGAGATATACCAGTACAGAGGGAGGAGTGGTGAGAGTTGTAGAGATCTACCAGTACAGAGGGAGGAGTGGTGAGAGTAGAGATCTACCAGTACAGAGGGAGGAGTGATGAGAGTTGTAGAGATCTACCAGTACAGAGGGAGGAGTGATGAGAGTTGTAGAGATCTACCAGTACAGAGGGAGGAGTGATGAGAGTTGTAGAGATCTACCAGTACAGAGGGAGGAGTGATGAGAGTTGTAGAGATCTACCAGTACAGAGGGAGGAGTGATGAGAGTTGTAGAGATCTACCAGTACAGAGGGAGGAGTGATGAGAGTTGTAGAGATCTACCAGTACAGAGGGAGGAGTGGTGAGAGTTGTAGAGATCTACCAGTACAGAGGGAGGAGTGATGAGAGTTGTAGAGATCTACCAGTACAGAGGGAGGAGTGGTGAGAGTTGTAGAGATCTACCAGTACAGAGGGAGGAGTGATGAGAGTTGTAGAGATCTACCAGTACAGAGGGAGGAGTGATGAGAGTTGTAGAGATCTACCAGTACAGAGGGAGGAGTGATGAGAGTTGTAGAGATCTACCAGTACAGAGGGAGGAGTGGTGAGAGTAGTAGAGATATACCAGTACAGAGGGAGGAGTGGTGAGAGTTGTAGAGATCTACCAGTACAGAGGGAGGAGTGGTGAGAGTAGTAGAGATATACCAGTACAGAGGGAGGAGTGGTGAGAGTAGTAGAGATATACCAGTACAGAGGGAGGAGTGGTGAGAGTTGTAGAGATATACCAGTACAGAGGGAGGAGTGGTGAGAGTTGTAGAGATCTACCAGTACAGAGGGAGGAGTGGTGAGAGTTGTAGAGATCTACCAGTACAGAGGGAGGAGTGGTGAGAGTAGTAGAGATATACCAGTACAGAGGGAGGAGTGGTGAGAGTTGTAGAGATATACCAGTACAGAGGGAGGAGTGGTGAGAGTTGTAGAGATATACCAGTACAGAGGGAGGAGTGGTGAGAGTTGTAGAGATATACCAGTACAGAGGGAGGAGTGGTGAGAGTTGTAGAGATCTACCAGTACAGAGGGAGGAGTGGTGGGAGTTGTAGAGATCTACCAGTACAGAGGGAGGAGTGGTGAGAGTTGTAGAGATCTAC
>NW_027259726.1:0-24551 GCF_045791955.1 Oncorhynchus clarkii lewisi
TACCTGCAGTGCCGGTGTATCCAGACACCTCGATGGCGTAGTGTTTGTCCACTGAGTCGATGGTGAAACTGGAGTAATGGGCGTAGGCCGTATCGTTGCCTGAACGCAGGTCCACTCTCAGGCTCACTGGGCCCATGCTGGTCAGGTTGTGAAGCAGCTCATTACCTGGATGGATGAGAGATAGAGAGAGAGAAGATTAGGACATCATTTAAAACATATACTATGTACTCTATGTTCAAGCTGTGAGCTATGCAGAGTACATACTGTACGCTTTGGTAGTAGCCTCCCTTTTGATGCAGTTAGCATGGTTGGGGTCAATTCCATTTCAATGGTGAGGGTGGGTAAAGAAGGAGGAATCTGGATATGCAGTCATTGTTTTAGCATTACCCACAGAGTTTTTAAACTACGGAGCGCGACATGGCTCAATGTGCCAGTAAATCAGCACAATTTACTTTTTCATTTATTTTTTTTCAAATTGCCACCATCTTGGAGATTTACTGAAGCTAATGCAGATTCCAAACAAGAATAATGGAAACCACTGTATAATAGGACGAACTTAGCAAATGAGGTATTTGTGGTAAGTACATGGGGGCCGCCATCTTCATGCATGTCCTCTATTCAGTCAATACAAGAAGTGGACTGAAATTCCTATTTAAAAATGTTCTCATAGAGAAGGATTAAAGAAAATTGGAAAATGTATTTGTTTACTTCCTGAATTGACTGAAATGATAATAGAAATGACCCCATCCCTGAACTACAGTTTCCTGTTTGTCCTCTTCTGAGGACTTTGAGTGGATCTGCGGCATTGAGTTGAACCTTACCGAGCCAGAACTCCTCGCTGAGGTTTCCAAAGCCGGTAGTGTAGTCACTCCAGGTTCTGAAGAAATTTGTCTTCCCGTTCATTCTCCTCTGGAACACCTACAGTATGCAACACATTCACAAAGCTGATATTGGGAACAGACAGACTCACCATAGAAAATAAATATGCATAGATGTCCCACATTCATAGCCATTCTATCTTTCCCCCACATACTATGTCCAACAAAATGCAGCTATTCAAAAGGAAATGTGATTGTCAACCTTTGGAATCAGATGGCTGATGATTCAATCCCATTCAAACCCATGAGAGAGAGAGAGAGAGAGAGAGAGAGGCAGAGAGAGAGAGAGAGAGGGAGACAGAGAGAGACAGAGAGAGAGAGAGAGAAGCCAAGTATCTTACCGTCCAGCCTCCTCCCTCAGTCTCCATGTCACAGTAGACTCTGACTGCCTTCCCTTCCTTGCCCTCTGGGTAAAGATCCACCTCTCCTGACTGGAGCGCTCCGTTCAGCAGCTCCTGGGAACACTCCGTGGGGAATGGGAAGCGCAGTTTTCCTGAGCCGAGGGGATACAATTACTATAAGATTACTATACAATTACTACAACATTACTATACAATTACCATACAATTACTATACAATTACTATAAGATTACTATACGATTACTATAACATTACTATACAATTACTATATTCTCTGTAAAAGATAAGTAACCCTGTTGCCTTGAGTTGATGAAATGGAGAGACTCATGTGCAAAGTACATTTTCAAAATTCACCGCTGGTCTGTAACACCTACCTGTGATAAACTCAGTGGTGACAATAGATGTGTACTGCCCCTCTCTCTCTCCCTGTACCAGCACCGTGTACTTAGACATAGAGAACAGTCCAGTCAGCTTGTACTCCGTCACCGTGGAGTCCAGAATCACCTCCTGGGGAGATAGAGGGCCAGAGAAACAGATGTTTGAAACTGTTTTACCTCATGCACTGTTGTTTCACCTCATATAGTCCGTCCCAAATGGCACCCTATTTCCTATATAGTGCACTACTTTTGACTATGGGCCCTGGGTAAAAGTAGTACACTATAGGAATATGGTCATTTGGGACGTATCATTGTATACAGATGCAGGATCTTCATTTGATAGTATTTTTTAAAAAATGTTTGGAATTTGAGGTTTAAAAAGTCTTCTGAAGCTTGTAATTTCCACTTTGAAATTTCAGACTTGATTTTCCCTTAAGAAAAAATGTATCAGCCCTTATAAAAATGTCCATTACTTATAATAAACATAATTCACAGTTTCTGTTGCGGCAGGATTATTTTCCTGCTGTAGCAAACTGGCTCAAATGAAGATCCTACATCTGTAGCATTGGTATACAATATAGTAGCAGTGTAGTTGTGGTATTAAGTTCATACGAATGTATCATGTGAGAAATAAAGCTCACCTTGACCTCCTCTCCTGCCGTCTGATAGGTCACTCTGTATCTGCTGAACGCAACACTGGGGGATTTCCATGATACAACAGCAGAACGAGCGCCCACCTCACAGGCCTTTACAGCTGAAGGACAAACCATCACACATACAGGTACGTTCTGTCCTGGTTCTTTTCCCTATACAGTAGGACCTCAGAAATCCCAACGGTAATAGAGGTCGTGTGGAGCACTGAAATGTTTGTAACTTTGACCGGTCAGTCCGTAACTCTGAGCTTCAGATCTTTGAGGTTCTACGCTGTAGTTACATGTGATGTTGTGCAGTGTGTTTCCCCCCTGTGTACTCACCACTGGCCGTTGTGAAGGTGGTAGTGATGGCTGTGCTCTGCAGACTGTCTTTCTGACTCAGGGCTTTGACTGTGTACAGGGTGTCTCTCTGCAGCCCTCTCAGCTGCTGCTCTACTGAGTTACCAGACACCATCACTGTCACTGTTACATTGGGAGCTGTGGGAGAGACAATTGAGAGGGACAGGGGATGCAGCTTAGGCTGGATTACAGCTTGGAACGTGAGTAGAACAGTATACAATGTACAGGTGTAGTTATACTAGCTATGGTACATACTATATACTACATGAGGTTGGTGGCACCTTAATTGGGGAGGACGGGCTCGTGGTAATGGCTGGAGCAGTTCCTATGTGTTTGATGCCATTCCCTTTGCTCCCTTCCAGCCACTGTTATGAGTCGTCCTCCCCTCTGCAGCCTCCACTGGTCTACAGTGCCTTCTGAAAGTATTCAGACCCCTTGACTTTTTCCACATATAGTTACGTTACAGCCTTATTATAAAATTGATTCAATAGTTTTTTCCCTAATCAATCTACACACAATACCCCATAATGCCAAAACAAAAATATATATATATTTGTTTGCTAATTTATATATATATAAAATATATATATATATATATATATATATATATATATATATATATATCACATTTACATAAGTATTCAGAACCTTTACTCAGTGCTTTGTTGAAGCAACTTTGGTAGTGATTACAGCATCAAGTCTTCTTGAGTCTGATGCTACAAGCTTGGCACACTTGTTTTTGGAGAGTTTCTGTCAGGTTTGATTGGGAGCGTTGCTGCACAGCTATTTTCAGGTCTCTCCAGAGATGTTCGATCTGGGCCACTCAAGGACATTCAGAGACTTGTCCTGAAGCCACTCCTGCATTGTTTTGGCTGTGTGCTTAGGGTTGTTGTCCTGTTGGAAGGTGAACCTTCGCCCCAGGCTGTGGCCCTGAGCGCTCTGGAGCAGGTTTTTTTCAAGGGTCGCTCTGTACTTTGCTCCGTTCATCTTTTCCTTGATCCTGACTCGTCTCCCAGTCCCTGCCGCTGAAAACATCCCCACAGCATGATGCTGCCACCACCATGCTTCACCGTAGGGATGGTGCCAGGTTTCCTCCAGATGTGACGCTTGGCATTCAAGCCAAAGAGTTAAATCTTGGTTTCATCAGACCAGAGAATCTTGTTTCTCATGGTCTGAGAGTCTTTAGGTGCCTTTTGGCAAACTCCAAGCGGGCTGTCATGTGCCTTTTTACTGAGGAGTGGCTTCCGCCTGGCCACTCTACCATAAAGGCCTGATTGGTGGAGTGCAGCAGAGATGGTTGTCCTTCTGGAAGGTTCTCCCATCTCCACAGAGGAACTCGGAGCTCTGTCAGAGTGACCATCGGGTTCTTGGTCACAACCCTGACCAAGGCTCTTTCCCCCCGATTGGTCAGTTTGGTCAGGTGGTCAGCTCTAGGAAGAGTCTTGGTGATTCCAAACTTCTTCATTTAAGAGTGATGGAGGCCACTGTGTTCTTGGGGATCTTCAATTCTGCAGACAGTTTTTGTTACCCTTCCCCAGATCTGTGCCTCGACACAATCCTGTCTCGGAGCTCTATGGACAATTCCTTTGACCTCATGGCTTGGTTTTTGCCGTGACATGCACTGTCAACTGTGGGACCTCATATAGACAGGTGTGTGCCTTTCCAAATCATGTCCAATCAATTGAATTTACCACAGGTGGACTCCAATCAAGTTGTTTTATTCTTTATTTAACTTGGATGACCAATGGAAATAGGATGCACCTGAGCTCAATTTCGAGTCTCATAGCAAAAATGTCTAAAAACCTGTTTTTACTTAGTCATTATGGGTTATTGTGTGTAGATTGCTGAGGATTTAGTTTTTATAATAAGGCTGTAACGTAACAAAATGTGTAAAAAGTCAAGAGGTCTGAATACTTTCTGAAGGAACTGTATAACTATAGTTATACTACTGTATGTATGTTCACCGTATCTTTTCATCAGGAAATGATACCACACTCACTTTTTGCAGACTCATAACTGATGATGAAGCGGTCTACTTGGCCCATGGCGGGGGTCCATTGCAGCACTGCCTTGGTATCTGTTACGTTAGTTGCTTGGAGAACAGTTGGAGGGGCAGGTACTACAGTCCAAAGACAATGTGTTTTACATGGTGAATTATTGTTATGCCTTTATGTCATGTTTTAAAACACCTAATTGTTGTCATATTGCAGGGCAAGACAACTGAAACTGTGGGTAAAAATAAGGCAAATGCACTCTGGATCGTTCTGCACTCCACGTCCAAAGCAGAATGCATGATGATGTACTGTAATGGTGAGTTGCTACAGCACAGTAGATCTAGGTAAGTGTGGTGATCACCTGTGGTCATGATGGCAATGAGGGGATCACTCTCTCTCTTCCCCATGGTGGACATCACACTGACCTCGTACGTGGCCCCCGAGGACAGCTTGGACAGAGACACCTGGGACTGCAGGGAATCCACAGACACAGAACCAGTCTCTCCTGTCAGGATGACAGACACACAACCACTCTCTCCTGTCAGGATGACAGACACAGAACCACTCTCTCCTGTCAGGATGACAGACACAGAACCACTCTCTCCTGTCAGGATGACAGACACACAACCACTCTCTCCTGTCAGGATGACAGACACAGAACCACTCTCTCCTGTCAGGATGACAGACACAGAACCACTCTCTCCTGTCAGGATGACAGACACAGAACCACTCTCTCCTGTCAGGATGACAGACAGACACAGAACCACTCTCTTTTGTCATGATGACAGACATACTGTAGACACAAAACCACTCTCTTTTGTCATGATGACAGACATACTGTAGACACAGAACCACTCTCTCCTGTCAGGATGACAGACAGACACAGAACCACTCTCTCCTGTCATGATGACAGACAGACACAGAACCACTCTCTTTTGTCATGATGACAGACATACTGTAGACACAGAACCACTCTCTCCTGTCATGATGACAGACAGACACAGAACCACTCTATCCTGTCAGGATGACATACAGACACAGAACCACTCTCTTTTGTCATGATGACAGACATACTGTAGACACAGAACCACTCTCTCCTGTCATGATGACAGACAGACACAGAACCACTCTCTCCTGTCATGATGACAGACAGACACAGAACCACTCTCTCCAGTCATGATGACAGACAGACACAGAACCACTCTCTCCAGTCATGATGACAGACAGACACAGAACCACTCTCTCCTGTCAGGATGACAGACAGACACAGAACCACTCTCTCCTGTCATGATGACAGACAGACACAGAACCACTCTCTCCAGTCATGATGACAGACAGACACAGAACCACTCTCTCCTGTCATGATGACAGACAGACACAGAACCACTCTCTCCTGTCATGATGACAGACAGACACAGAACCACTCTCTCCTGTCAGGATGACAGACAGACACAGAACCACTCTCTCCTGTCATGATGACAGACAGACACAGAACCACTCTCTCCAGTCATGATGACAGACAGACACAGAACCACTCTCTCCTGTCAGGATGACAGACAGACACAGAACCACTCTCTCCTGTCATGATGACAGACAGACACAGAACCACTCTCTCCAGTCATGATGACAGACAGACACAGAACCACTCTCTCCTGTCATGATGACAGACATACTGTAGACACAGAACCACTCTCTCCTGTCATGATGACAGACAGACACAGAACCACTCTCTCCAGTCATGATGACAGACACAGAACCACTCTCTCCAGTCATGATGACAGACAGACACAGAACCACTCTCTCCGGTCATGATGACAGACAGACACAGAACCACTCTCTCCAGTCATGATGACAGACAGACACAGAACCACTCTCTCCTGTCATGATGACAGACAGACACAGAACCACTCTCTCCAGTCATGATGACAGACAGACACAGAACCACTCTTTCCAGTCATGATGACAGACAGACACAGAACCACTCTCTCCTGTCATGATGACAGACAGACACAGAACCACTCTCTCCGGTCATGATGACAGACAGACACAGAACCACTCCCTCCAGTCATGATGACAGACAGACACAGAACCACTCTCTCCTGTCATGATGACAGACAGACACAGAACCACTCTCTCCTGTCATGATGACAGACAGACACAGAACCACTCTCTCCAGTCATGATGACAGACAGACACAGAACCACTCTCTCCAGTCATGATGACAGACAGACACAGAACCACTCTCTCCAGTCATGATGACAGACAGACACAGAACCACTCTCTCCAGTCATGATGACAGACAGACACAGAACCACTCTCTCCAGTCATGATGACAGACAGACACAGAACCACTCTCTCCAGTCATGATGACAGACAGACACAGAACCACTCTCTCCTGTCATGATGACAGACAGACACAGAACCACTCTCTCCTGTCATGATGACAGACAGACACAGAACCACTCTCTCCTGTCATGATGACAGACAGACACAGAACCACTCTCTCCAGTCATGATGACAGACAGACACAGAACCACTCTCTCCTGTCATGATGACAGACAGACACAGAACCACTCTCTCCTGTCATGATGACAGACAGACACAGAACCACTCTCTCCAGTCATGATGACAGACAGACACAGAACCACTCTCTCCAGTCATGATGACAGACAGACACAGAACCACTCTCTCCAGTCATGATGACAGACAGACACAGAACCACTCTCTCCAGTCATGATGACAGACAGACACAGAACCACTCTCTCCTGTCATGATGACAGACAGACACAGAACCACTCTCTCCTGTCAGGATGACAGACAGACACAGAACCACTCTCTCCTGTCATGATGACAGACAGACACAGAACCACTCTCTCCAGTCATGATGACAGACAGACACAGAACCACTCTCTCCTGTCATGATGACAGACAGACACAGAACCACTCTCTCCAGTCATGATGACAGACAGACACAGAACCACTCTCTCCTGTCATGATGACAGACAGACACAGAACCACTCTCTCCTGTCATGATGACAGACAGACACAGAACCACTCTCTCCAGTCAGGATGACAGACAGACACAGAACCACTCTCTCCAGTCATGATGACAGACAGACACAGAACCACTCTCTCCAGTCATGATGACAGACAGACACAGAACCACTCTCTCCTGTCAGGATGACAGACAGACACAGAACCACTCTCTCCAGTCATGATGACAGACAGACACAGAACCACTCTCTCCTGTCAGGATGACAGACAGACACAGAACCACTCTCTCCTGTCATGATGACAGACAGACACAGAACCACTCTCTCCAGTCATGATGACAGACACAGAACCACTCTCTCCAGTCATGATGACAGACAGACACAGAACCACTCTCTCCTGTCATGATGACAGACAGACACAGAACCACTCTCTCCAGTCATGATGACAGACAGACACAGAACCACTCTCTCCTGTCATGATGACAGACAGACACAGAACCACTCTCTCCTGTCATGATGACAGACAGACACAGAACCACTCTCTCCAGTCAGGATGACAGACAGACACAGAACCACTCTCTCCAGTCATGATGACAGACACAGAACCACTCTCTCCAGTCAGGATGACAGACAGACACAGAACCACTCTCTCCTGTCAGGATGACAGACAGACACAGAACCACTCTCTCCAGTCATGATGACAGACAGACACAGAACCACTCTCTCCTGTCAGGATGACAGACAGACACAGAACCACTCTCTCCTGTCATGATGACAGACAGACACAGAACCACTCTCTCCAGTCAGGATGACAGACAGACACAGAACCACTCTCTCCAGTCATGATGACAGACACAGAACCACTCTCTCCAGTCATGATGACAGACAGACACAGAACCACTCTCTCCAGTCATGATGACAGACAGACACAGAACCACTCTCTCCAGTCAGGATGACAGACAGACACAGAACCACTCTCTCCTGTCATGATGACAGACAGACACAGAACCACTCTCTCCAGTCATGATGACAGACAGACACAGAACCACTCTCTCCAGTCATGATGACAGACACAGAACCACTCTCTCCTGTCATGATAAAAGACATAGTAACACACTGGTCCTCTGGGGAAAACAAATGGCACCCTATTCACTTTATGATGCACTACATTTGACACATAGGGAATAGGGTGCCATTTGGGACACCGGCCATGATTGACACTTAAACAGTGTCAGTGTTTGGGGATGACGGAGGTATTTTGACTGAACAGCTGATCTGTCATTCATTAATGGAGCACACAAGAATGCTACAAAAGTTGTATCTTCCACTTGAATGATTTTGGTGAAGCCCTTGTGCTGACAAATGGGGTGTGAAAAAACTATTTTTAAAGTGTTCAAAGTTTCATCACCTTGTCACTTATAGTAGGGTTTCCCAAACCTGCCCTAGCACTACACAGCTGATTCAAATACTCAACTCATTGTCAAGGAGGGGCCCTAGGACCGAGTTTTACAAAACCCAGACTTAGAGGTAGATAACATGATAAAAGCTAAGGTAACACAGTAACTTACCCGTGACTGAGTGAGAGTATGTGATTTTGAAGCCAGAGATTTTGTTCTTTGGTTTGGACCAGGACACAGAAAGAGAGGCTTCTGTCACGTTACTAAACACCAGCTCGGTGGGGGGCTCAGGTCCTGCATGGGGAAGAAAATGAATAAGGAAGAGGAGAGGCCAGAAGAGGATATTTAAAGGAACCTCATATTCATTGTCTCCAGCACCACACCAGTGTCAACATGTGTGAAAACAGGGCGTTTCTATATTCTGTGTGTTAAAAAGACGAGTTGGAAGGTCCTATAAACTGCTTCTCTGTCACATCACAGGGTTGGATTAAAAGTAATAAAATTGTGATTTTCAAAAGGAGTTTCTAGCCAGAAGGAGGGTCTTTTCTTGCTCCCCAGGTCACAGTGAATGTCATTGTGTTTTTAAAACGGTTACCTTTTGATCATTTTGTTACTTTAGTTTTCACATATGTCGACACTGGTATTGTACTGGAGACAACGAACATGAGGCTGAAACGTGGTGAAGGAAAAGGTTAAAAAGTCACTAAAGTCCCAGTAAATGTGAAGTATAGAAAATATAGATACAATGGGATATTCTGTCTCAACACAAGTGATGATTTAGTGCAGCCACAGTTTAAATAAAAGAGAGACATGCAGGCTATCCAATACATGAATGAAAAGATACATTACTATAGGAGTTATTCATAAAAAGTTCTGGTGAAATATTCTGAATAAGTCTCTATGTGGGTTTGGTTCTCCTAATTACCTGTCATGGTGGTTACTCTGTGAATCTTGGAGCGGGATCCGGGAGTGGTGCCACATATGTGCAGGGAGTATCGGGTCTGAGGTCGCAGGTTACTGAACTCCACAGAGCGAACGCTGTCGGGGAGAACAACGGACACCCTCTTTGTGTGAGCTTTACCTCTGGAGCTACCGGGAGCTTTAGTGGGGAAAGCCACAGTTCCATTAGGGCTCTGTTTTCGGATCTCAATGGTGGAGTTTATGACTCCGGCTACTCTGACCTCTTCCCCGAGAGCAGCTCCCTCCTCCGCCTCTTCCTCCTCCTCTTCCTCATCCTCTGCCCTGTGCTCTCTTCTGGACACAGTGAAGTTCTTAAACATGGCTGTTGGGGCCGACCATGTGAGGGTGAAGCCGTACGTGGTGATGTTCTGAACCTTCACAGAGCCAAGTCCACGGCCCACTCCTGTTCCTGCTTTCCTGGTGGTGTTTTTGGAAGACTGGATAGTTGTTGTCTTGTTGCTGAAGACTTTGACTTCAGAGGTGGTCTCCACAGTGGTCATGTTCACAACATACTGACTCTTCCGTGGGACTGGCTTCCCTTTGCCTGACCCTGTCTTCACAGTAGTTTTAGATGTGCCTGAGGAGATGTCTGCCTCTGTCTTAATGTCCTTTGTAAGGGTGATCTTGCCCATCCCAGCCTTAGTGCTATCAAAAGCCAATGACACCTTTGTAACGTTCATAGTCCCCTGAACTAATTTCACCTTTTTGACTGTTTTCTTTCCAGATGTTAGAGTCACATTCTTCTCAGCCAACGTCGACTGCTCCAGAGTCTCTTTTCCTGACTGGGTTTTGTTCACAAACGTCTTCACAGTGCTTTGGGTGACATTGGCTTGAGGCTGGTCTTGGAGGTTGCCAGCTTCAGCATTGGCTTTACCTGCAGATTCCTCCTTCACTGTTCCTTTCAACTTCAGGTCAGGTTTAGACTGCTTCTTTATAACTGTCGTTTTGCCTTTGCTCTCTTGCTTTCTTCCTCCATGGTGTTTCAACAGAACCTGTCCGACGGTTGGTCGGCCCAGTCCAGTCTTGGTAGCATTAGAATGGGTGGTTTTGGTTTTAGTGACAGTAACCCCTTGTTTGGCTTGTGTCTTGGTGGGCCCTGCTTTTACTCTTGTGGTCCCTTTTGTTTTGCTTTTGATGTCACCATCCTCTTTGGCGGCCGTAGGTTTCTTTTGCTCTGTTTTCTTCTGGAAGAGGATTTGGTCTGCCTTGGTCTTCTTCCCCTGCAGACTCTCAGGTGATACCTTCAACGCCACCGTCTCCACCGTTATCTGGATTTTGTCTTTGGTACCTTCTGGAGATGAGAGAAAATAATATGTGTTCCAATAAACACACAAGCATACAACTTAGAATGAAGGAATGTATATTAGGCATGCATTCTAAGTGGTGTGCTTGTGTGTGGCGACTGGAACCTTAGATTATGAGTTGCTAGTGTGTCTCTAGCTGAATTGCAATAAAGACAATCAGATCAAAGAAGACAAGTCAGATCAAATGAAGAAGGCACAGTAACTGACTTTTACTGCAGTCAGCTCCAGCTGTACATTTACTGCAGTCTAGACCAAGGAACCCTGGGAGGCAGACACACTTTCCCTTCTCACATTTCCCATTCGCACTGCAGTCATTGGGACATGGGCCTTTGGAGCAGGAAGCACCTGGTAGGAAGGGGAAGAGAGTATACAGTATGAAACAAGACAGAGCAAACATCAAAAGATGAAATGTTAATGTTGGTTACCAGAAAGACTCTGGATTTAATTCAAACTAGCCTCATGGATAATCTCCATATCAGAATGAAGTTATTATATGAAAGAGGTTTGCGACTAGGAGGTTACGGTTATGTGTAACTAAATAAGACCAGTCGTACATTTACTCTTCATGAGGGACATCTCTTTCTCCAGCCGGCCAACACGTCCTTTCAGTGCTGCCATCTCAGCCACACATCCCCCGGTGCAGGAGGTAGGAACCAGACTGATGCGGTGGGTCAGGGTTAGAGGAAAGCCAGGCTTCAGCTTCAGCTCGTGGGTCTGGGTCTGCTCCTTGGTGCGGTTGCTAGCGTCGCTCTGGGTGTCCTTACTGATGCAGCCAGAGTCAGAAGTGATGAGCACCTTGATGGGGATGGGATGCGGCAGTGTGATGGAGGGTTTGTCTTTGGTTGTGGTCTTTGGACCACTGGCTGTTGGATGTTTGAGGGGGGTTGAGGGGGCTGGATGTGTCTGATTGGTTGCAGCTGGGCTTATGGCTTTCAGAGTGGGCTTAGGGGTCTCTTTGGTGAGTTTGACGAGCATGGCTGTTGGAGGTTTGAGGGGGGTTGAGGGGGCTGGATGTGTCTGATTGGCTGCAGCTGGGCTTAGGGCTTTCACAGTGGGCTTAGGGGTCTCTTTGGTGAGTTTGATGAACATGGCTGTTGGAGGCTTGAGGGGGGTCGAGGGGGCTGGATGAGTCTGATTGGCTGCAGTTGGGCTTAGGGCTTTCACAGTGGGCTTAGGGGTCTCTTTGTTGAGTTTGATGAACATGGCTGTTGGAGGCTTGAGGGGGGTCGAGGGGACTGGATGTGTCTGATTCGCTGCAGCTGGGCTTAGGGTTTTCGGAGTGAGCTTAGGGGTCTCTTTGGTGAGTTTGACGAGCGTGGCTGTTGGAGGTTTGAGGGGGGCAGAGGGGGCTGGATGTGTCTGATTGGCTGCAGTTGGGCTTAGGGCTTTCACAGTGGGCTTAGGGGTCTCTTTGGTGAGTTTGATAAACGTGGCTGTTGGAGGCTTAAGGGGGGTCGAGGGGGCTGGATGTGTCTGATTCGCTGCAGCTGGGCTTAGGGTTTTCACAGTGGGCTTAGGGGTCTCTTTGGTGAGTTTGACGAGTGTGGCTGTTGGAGGTTTGAGGGGGGTCGAGGGGGCTGGATGAATCTGATTGGCTATAGTTGGGCTTAGGGCTTTCGGAGTGGGCTTAGCGGTCTCTTTGGTGAGTTTGACGAGCGTGGCTGTTGGAGGTTTGAGGTTTGAGGGGGCTTGAGGGGGCTGGATGTGTCTGATTGGCTGGGGTTGTGTCTGATTGGCTGCAGTTGGGTTTAGGGCTTTCACAGTGGGCTTAGGGGTCTCTTTGGTGAGTTTCACGAGCGTGGCTGTTGGAGGCTTGAGGGGGCTTGAGGGGGCTGGATGTGTCTGATTGGCTATAGTTGGGCTTAGGGCTTTCAGAGTGGGCTTAGGGGTCTCTTTGTTGAGTTTCACGAGCGTGGTTGTTGGAGGTTTGAGGGGGCTTGAGGGGGCTGGATGTGTCTGATTGAGTGCAGTTGGGTTTAGGGCTTTCAGAGTAGGCTTAGGGGTCTCTTTGGTGACATTCACGAGCGTGGCTGCGGTTTTTGGTTTTGCGAGGGAGAGGGTGAGTAGGACGTAGGGTTTCGGTTCACTTCCTGTTCCTTTGGCGTTTCTTTTCTCATTGGTTACTGGAGTTTGAAGGGAGGGGAACGGGGTTAGCAGGAAGAGGAGGGCTAGAGAAAACAACATTTTGAGGCAGAATAGTTTTTGGATGGTCCGAATTCCAACAGTTCTATAAACTCCTTCCCCAGTGTCTCAGTGGAGAGGAGGCTAGACAATCCACCAGGGTTATCCTACAAATGAAAAAGAAAAAAAACAAGTCAGCCAAGACGAGTATACTCAGATTACAGTTTATTAACATATGCAAAGCCATTCTGGAACCAAGTCATAAAGTTAGGTTTGTGCTGTGGCCATTGGCTGTAGAGGTATGTAGTGACTACGAGCCAGAGGCTCAGAGCACAACAGATAAGCACTGTGTTCACTACTAGTAGTATATTCTGCGGTGCTGCTGTACATTTTCACTGGACGTTTCCTCTCTCCTTCTCCAAACACATACACTGAACCCTTTCCTCACTTAGCTCCTAAACTATTTGTTTTTTTGCTCCCTCACCAGGTGAAGAAAGGGGCTATTATACCGTACAAACCCAACTACTTGTAGTAGCTCTCTCTAGAAGTCCTCCTTGAGGTTAAACCCCCACATCCAAACTGACAAAGATTATTTGGAATGCTTTCAATGAGAACATTATGTTTATCACAGGAGGTTGGTGGCACCTTAATTAGGGAGGACAGGCTGGTGGTAAAGGCTGGAGCGGAATCAGTGGCACATCTTTTTTAGTTATTAACCCATTTTGAGGAAAAATATATTTTTTGTTTTTTTACATATACATACATTTTACATATACATTTTACATACACATTTTACATACATGGTACTTTTATATAAAGCAGTCACATAACAATAATACATTACCAAACATCAGCTCTTTAATCCCACCCCTCTGCCACTCTCAGCCCATCCCACCTATCACAATAGACCTCAGCTCTTTAATCCCACCCCTCAGCCACTCTCAGCCCATCCCACCTATCACCATAGACCTCAGCTCTTTAATTCCCACCCCTCTGCCACTCTCAGCCCATCCCACCTATCACCATAGACCTCAGCTCTTTAATCCCACCCTCAGCCACTCTCAGCCCATCCCACCTATCACCATAGACCTCAGCTCTTTAATCCCACCCTCAGCCACTCTCAGCCCATCCCACCTATCACAATAGACCTCAGCTCTTTAATCCCACCCCTCAGCCACTCTCAGCCCATCCCACCTATCACCATAGACCTCAGCTCTTTAATCCCACCCCTCTGCCACTCTCAGCCCATCCCACCTATCACCATAGACCTCAGCTCTTTAATCCCACCCCTCAGTCACTCTCAGCCCATCCCACCTATCACCATAGACCTCAGCTCTTTAATCCCACCCCTCAGCCACTCTCAGCCCATCCCACCTATCACAATAGGCCTCAGCTCTTTAATCCCACCCCTCTGCCACTCTCAGCCCATCCCACCTATCACCATAGACCTCAGCTCTTTAATTCCCACCCCTCTGCCACTCTCAGCCCATCCCACCTATCACCATAGACCTCAGCTCTTTAATCCCACCCCCTCAGCCACTCTCAGCCCATCCCACCTATCACCATAGACCTCAGCTCTTTAATCCCACCCCTCAGCCACTCTCAGCCCATCCCACCTATCACCATAGACCTCAGCTCTTTAATCCCACCCCTCTGCCACTCTCAGCCCATCCCACCTATCACCATAGACCTCAGCTCTTTAATCCCACCCCTCAGCCACTCTCAGCCCATCCCACCTATCACCATAGACCTCAGCTCTTTAATCCCACCCCTCAGTCACTCTCAGCCCATCCCACCTATCACCATAGACCTCAGCTCTTTAATCCCACCCCTCAGCCACTCTCAGCCCATCCCACCTATCACAATAGACCTCAGCTCTTTAATCCCCCCCCTCTGCCACTCTCAGCCCATCCCACCTATCACCATAGACCTCAGCTCTTTAATTCCCACCCCTCTGCCACTCTCAGCCCATCCCACCTATCACCATAGACCTCAGCTCTTTAATCCCACCCCCTCAGCCACTCTCAGCCCATCCCACCTATCACCATAGACCTCAGCTCTTTAATCCCACCCCTCAGCCACTCTCAGCCCATCCCACCTATCACCATAGACCTCAGGTCTTTAATCCCACCCCTCTGCCACTCTCAGCCCATCCCACCTATCACCATAGACCTCAGCTCTTTAATCCCACCCCTCAGCCACTCTCAGCCCATCCCACCTATCACCATAGACCTCAGCTCTTTAATCCCACCCCTCTGCCACTCTCAGCCCATCCCACCTATCACCATAGACCTCAGCTCTTTAATCCCACCCTCAGCCACTCTCAGCCCATCCCACCTATCACAATAGACCTCAGCTCTTTTATCCCACCCCTCTGCCACTCTCAGCCCATCCCACCTATCACCATAGACCTCAGCTCTTTAATCCCACCCTCAGCCACTCTCAGCCCATCCCACCTATCACAATAGACCTCAGCTCTTTTATCCCACCCCTCTGCCACTCTCAGCCCATCCCACCTATCACCATAGACCTCAGCTCTTTAATCCCACCCCTCTGCCACTCTCAGCCCATCCCACCTATCACCATAGACCACTCTCGATTGGTTTCCATATATTTTTCAATTGTTCTGTGATGTTTTACATAATTTTTAACCTTTCAAATTGTAAAGTATCCACAGATTGTGAGCTAAAGATGAAAACCTTTCCTACGAGTATTATTATATTATTTATTGACTGACTATGGCTTTCCAAATCGCCAAACACTGCTATTTGTAAGATTAATTTTAAGTGCATGTTGTTATAAGCTACATAGGGGAAATACCAGAATAAATGATATATTGATTCTGTCTCTTCGCTGCAAAATCTACAGAGCTGAGATTGTTGTATGCCCCATATATATAAACTCAGCAAAAAAAGAAACGTCCCTTTTTCAGGACCCTGTCTTTCAAAGATAATTTGTAGAAATCCAAATAACTTCACAGATCTTCATTGTAAAGGGTTTAAGCACTGTTTCCCATGCTTGTTCAATGAACCATAAACAATTATGAACATGCACCTGTGGAATGGTCATTAAGACACTAACAGCTTACAGACGGTAGGCAATTAAGGTCACAGTTACGAAAACTTAGGACACTACAGAGGCCTTTCTACTAACTCTGAAAAACACCAAAAGAAAGATGCCCAGGGTCCCTGCTCATCTGCGTGAACGTGCCTTAGGCATTCTGCAAGGAGGCATGAGGACTGCAGATGTGGCCAGGGCAATAAATTGCCATGTCCGTACTGTGAGACACCTAAGACAGCGCTACAGGGAGACAGGACGGACAGCTGATGTTCCTCACATTGACAGACCACGTGTAACAACACCTGCACAGGATCGGTACATCCGAACATCACATCTGCGGGACAGGTAGAGGATGGCAACAACAACTGCACGAGTTACACCAGGAATGCACAATCCCTCAATCAGTGCTCAGACTGTCCGCGATAGGCTGAGAGAGGCTGGACTGAGGGTTGTAGGCCTGTTGTAAGGCAGGTCCTCACCAGACATCATCAGCAACAATGTCGCCTATGGGCACAAACCCACCGTCGCTTGACCAGACAGGACTGGCAAAAAGTGCTTTTCACTGACGAGTTGCGGTTTTGTCTCACCACGGGTGATGGTAGGATTCACGTTTATCGTCGAAGGAGTGAGCGTTACACCGAGGCCTGTACTCTGGAGCGGGATCAACTTGGAGGTGGAGAGTCCATCGTGGTCTGGGGCGGTGTGTCACAGCATCATCGGACTGAGCTTGTTGTCGTTGCAGGCAATCTCAACGCTGTGTGTTACAGGGAAGACATCTTCCTCCCTCATGTGGTACCCTTCCTGCAGGCTAATCCTGACATGACCCTCCAGCATGACAATGCCACCATCCATACTGCTCGTTCTGTGCGTGATTTCCTGCAAGACAGGAATGTCTGTATTCTGACATGGCCAGCAAAGAGCCCGGATCTCAATCCCATTGAGCACGTCTGGGACCTGTTGGATCAGAGGGTGAGGGCTAGGACCATTCCCCCCAGAAATGTCCGGGAACTTGCAGGTGCCTTGGTGGAAGAGTGGGGTAACATCTCACAGCAATAACTGGCAAATCTGGTGTGGTCCATGAGGAGGGGATGCTCTGCAGTACTTAATGCAGCTGGTGGCCAAACTGTTACTTTTGATTTTGACCCCCTCTTTGTTCAGGGACACATTATTAAATTTCTGTTTTCCACTTGCCTCCATTTTTGTGTTAGTGCTGCAATCAGTTGTTTGTAAATTTGGATTGAGCAGATATTCCCATATATTTTCGACAGCTGCATATGTGACATAACTCCTCCGTTTCTATTCATAATATCATGAATAAATATAATACCATGTAAAAAAAAAATCCATAGAGATGTTTTTTTTTATTAATCAGTATGTTTGAGTTTAACCATAACATTTGTTGTAATACTTGCTTTATCTTTTATGGGGGATAAAACTGAAATTGTAACCATCTTTGAATGGCTTGTTTAAGAAAGGCCAATACTTTAAACAAAATGTCATTTTCAATTAGTCAGAACCCCCCCTGGGTTGTGCCGTGGCGGAGGTCTTTGTGGGCTATACTCAGCCTCGTCTCAGGATGGTAAGTTGGTGGTTGAAGATATCCCTCTAGTGGTGTGGGGGCTGTGCTTTGGCAAAGTGGGTGGGGTTATATCCTTCCTATTTGGCCCTGTCCGGGGGTGTCCTCAGATGGGGCCACAGTGTCTCCTGACCCCTCCTGTCTCAGCCTCCAGTATTTATGCTGCAGTAGTTTATGTGTCGGGGGGCTAGGGTCAGTTTGTTATATCTGGAGTACTTCTCCTGTCCTATTCGGTGTCCTGTGTGAATCTAAGTGTGCGTTCTCTAATTCTCTCCTTCTCTCTTTCTCTCTCTCGGAGGACCTGAGCCCTAGGACCATGCCCCAGGACTACCTGACATGATGACTCCTTGCTGTCCCCAGTCCACCTGGCCGTGCTGCTGCTCCAGTTTCAACTGTTCTGCCTTATTATTATTCGACCATGCTGGTCATTTATGAACATTTGAACATCTTGGCCATGTTCTGTTATAATCTCCACCCGGCACAGCCAGAAGAGGACTGGCCATCCCACATATGCTCTCTCTAATTCTCTCTTTCTTTCTCTCTCTCGGAGGACCTGAGCCCTAGGACCATGCCCCAGGAATACCTGACATGATGACTCCTTGCTGTCCCCAGTCCACCTGACAGTGCTGCTGCTCCAGTTTCAACTGTTCTGCCTTATTATTATTCGACCATGCTGGTCATTTATGAACATTTGAACATCTTGACCATGTTCTGTTATAATCTCCACCCGGCACAGCCAGAAGAGGACTGGCCACCCCACATAGCCTGGTTTCTTCCTAGGTTTTGGCCTTTCTAGGGAGTTTTTCCTAGCCACCGTGCTTCTACACCTGCATTGCTTGCTGTTTGGGGTTTTAGGCTGGGTTTCTGTACAGCACTTTGAGATATCAGCTGATGTACGAAGGGCTATATAAATACATTTGATTTGATTTGAAATGAGAAGTTGTAATGTGTATAAAGGCAAAAATTCAATTTTTGAACAAAGGATGAGCCTTTCTTAATAATCTACTGGAGAACCATTTTGGGTTTAGTATAATTTAGGTTTGAGTGAAGCTTTTAATGAGAGGTTTAAGCTTTAATGTTTAATCATTTTAGCCCCCCAAACTCAAATTCATTATATAAATAGGCACGTTTCATTTTGTCTGGCTTAGCATTCCAAATAAAATGAAATATTTTCTGCTCATATGATTTAAAAAACGAGTCTTCTAGAGTAGGCAGTGCCAAAGAGTTATTCAATGTGTTTTTCCATAAATAGACAAGTATTTACATGGTTGCAGAATTGTATCTATTTTTGCTAACTTTCTATTGAAATTGATTGTGGAAAGTTTTTTTTTTGTTGAGATGTGAATACCAAGTATGTCTACTTCTCCATCCGCCCATTAAAGTGGTAAACTACAAGGTAGTGTAAACAATGTATTTTTTAACGATCCAATACATAATATGGTACACTTGTCATAATTAGGTTTTAGTCCAGAGAGGCTAGAAAAGTGATCAAGATCTTAAATGAGACTGTGCAGGGATCCAGATTGTGGACTTAAGAAAAAACTTGAGTCGTCGGTATGCATTGACACTGTTTTTATCCCCTGGATTTCTAACCCTTTGATGTTCTTGTTGGATCTCATTTTAATAGCTAGCATTTCAATGGCCATTATAAATAGATATGGAGACAACGGACAGCCTTGTTTTACTCCTCTTAAAGCTCAATACTTTCTGAGAAGTAACCATTATTTACTATTTTACATCTGGGGTTGCTGTACATAACTTTAACTCATTGTATAAGAGATTTGCATTTATTTATAAATTCTAGTCATACTTTATCAAACGCCTTTTCAAAATCTGCTATGAAGACCAGGTCTGGCATCATTGATGTTTCATAATGTTCAATTGTTTCAAGTAATTGCCGTATACTATCTCCTATATATCATCCATTTAAAAAAACCTGTCTGATCAGGATGAACAATATCTGGTAAATCCTTTTTTATTCTATGTGCTATGCATTTCGCCAGGATTTTCGATCACAACATTGAAGTGTAAGAGGCCTCCAGTTTTTTAAATGGGTGGAATGTAAATAATATACATCAAACTCATGATTTCAATTCTTTTGTATTCCATTCCATTTACTCCGTTCCAGACGTTACTGTGAGCCGTCCTCCCCTCAGCAGTCTCCACTGATGCTTAGTACAGGGCAGTACAGTTAAAGAGCTTGTGCAAGCAAGGGAATATCTGGAAAGCATTTTACACATAGACATCGATACTCTGATGACAGAAATAACAAATATTTCTCTCACTGGATGGCTAACTCCAATGGCTGATTAAATGATAAGGCCAGGTCACCTCCTAGGCTAGCAAGTTACTTAATTTTGGAGTGGGAAAAGGTAGGAAAAAGGTGTCAGGACTGGGAACTGAGACCTAGAGGGTCCTGCTGTCCTGTCGGTGGTGAGGCTGTGCAGAGGTGGAACAGAGCCTTACTGTATGCTGCTCACTGTGCGTCTTTGACTAATGAATGTCTTACATCATATACACCCGCGCCTTATGAAAACCACCAGGAGAAATATGCTCAGATTAAATGTATTTCTTAAATCTCGGGAATTAATTGAATGAGGAAGCACATAGCTATGCAGTAGCTAGTACATTAGGAGCATACAGAGCATCTGTCGTATAATTACATTTATGAAGGGTGTGCACAACTACTGTGTTAAATAAATGATTTATTATTTCACAATCATTTATAGATTGTTTCTCATTTTTTTGGGACAGTTTTATGGCTACTGATAAAGCGTTACTAAAACACCCAGACTACAACCATGCTTCTCACCACTATTCATGTGTTGATGTTCCATTGTACTGTACCTCAACTAATTACATGGACAACTAAGTTCTGAAATTAGATTACAACTCGTTAGTAAGTACATTCACTTTTTGTAATTGGAGAACAATACTAGTAAATTCATGACTATTAACATTAGTACTGACTTGGAATGATGTAGATCATTGATCATTCAGCACTGGCCTCTCTTCTCACATACCCCACAGATTTAGGAACGTAGACTGATGATGACCATATTTCATTGTATTTCAAATGTAGTATTCCTATGACTTTATTTAACTATAGATGCTTGACTCTATGTTATTTTAATTGTTCATTCATTAATAAAAAAACGTTTGAATAACATGATCATCCATAAGTTTGTAGGAAAAGGTGAAACTTACCTGGACAATAATTCCCTCCTGTGACTTAGTGTGTATCAGTCTTTTGCACCTCATATAGACTTCTGCCCAGGCATGAAGGAGGGAGGAGGAAGGGAGAGAGAGAGAGAGAGAGAGAGAGAGAGGGAGAAAGGACCACCACTAGAAAGAGGGTAAAGTCTGCTCCTACTTCTATACCCCCATACTTGACCATACTGTTCATGCTACTCTACACTACACTTACATGTACATAAACACAGTCAACAGGTGTTGTTTTTTACTCAACATCATCAGACCTGATGTATTACAGCCATCAATAACAGAAAGCCTGATCCAGACACCGTCCTCTAGTCTCTAAGACTAGAGCCTTGTTCAGTCAGAAACATGTTTAGCTAGAGTGTGAAACAACAACACTACTGCATATTTAGCACACACACACACACACCCTCTCCGCCCCCCAAAATAATAATACTCATGCTTTTTGTTTGGGGGGGGGGGGGGTTGTGGTCCCCCCAGATAGCAAATTAACAGGTCATAGGCAAAGCAATGTTTTTTGAATTACAGGAAATTTGCTTTAAAACTGCAAAATGTTCTCTGTGTTGAATAGCAGAAAATGAACCACAGGTATTGGCCGGCGAGCTTGTGCCACAGACCTGCAGTACTGTCTGTGTGAATGGCGTTTCTGTTGGAGGTAATATGATAGAACTACAGGGGTGTTATGTAAGTGACTGAATAGCTAGCAGATCTAACAGATGCTGTATGAAGGAGGCATTGCGTCTTTTACCCACATTACCACCCACCAGCCCACCTTTTGTAAACCACATACACACACTTCACGTGCGCACGCCTGCACACACCCGTATTTGCACAATCAAACACATTTGCGTACGCAGACACACATAAACACACACAGACACAGCACAAAATGGGCACAAACATACACAAATACCCCCCACACACCAACAGCTGCACAAACCTGAGTGGTTATGGTACAGTACAATGGATCTTTACACCTCCCTGCCTCTTGAAAACACTCCCGACACCAGAATGTCCCCCGGACCATTTTCAATGCCTTTATCTCAATGACCTGCACTGAAAACACACTGGAAACATACTGGAAAACTACAGCCTCAATATAATATCCTCCTTTTCTGTCATGTCCCCTATGGGTGAGACATCGCTACGTCCCTAATGGCACCCTCGTCCCTATGGGATGCAGCCAATGACTCCAGTGATAAAATTTACTGGGTCAACCTCACACACGCTCCACTTGGGTGGTCTGTTCTCAGCAGCACCTCCATCTGGTGGCAACTTCCAACAGCGACTCCGCCCTCTTTCCCCATCTCTCTCTCACTCTCTCCCCATCTCTCTCTCTCGCTCTCTCCATCCACATCGTTCTCTCTCTCCCCATCTCTCTCTCGCTCTCTCCATCCACATCGTTCTCCCTCTCTCCATCACTCTCTCTCTCACTCTCTCTACATCTCTCTCTCTCCACATCTGTCTCTCCTCTCTCTAACTCACCATGGACCACCCGCCAACTGCTGACCTTGCCTTGGCATTTGGAGAATGGGTGAAACCAGACAGGCATGGCTGAATGCACTATAGACTACATCACAAGCATGTCCCGTGGTTCTGGTTCAGCAGTCGACTGCACTTTGGGAATCTTTGATTAGAGATCTTGTGGTGAAAGAAGATGTCGGTCGTTTTATCTGTACTGACGTCATTGTTATTATCGAGTCCTACTGAATGGCACCAAAGACTACTCTTAATTGTGAATATGCCTACTACTTTGTTCTTGGCCTAGTTATTGGGAATCCATTTTTGTGTGGAATGTTTATACAACTAATGTGGATACAGCATCATCCTACTTCTGACACACACCAAACAGTCTGGCATTGTATAACATGTGAAGAACCACAGAGGTTTGATCAAGGTCATAAGGATAATTGACAGTCTATGTAGATGATATTGTATATAGAGAAACACACACCAAACAGTCTGGCATTGTATAACATGTGAAGAACCACAGAGGTTTGATCAAGGTCATAAGGATAATTGACAGTCTATGTAGATGATATTGTATATAGAGAAACACACACCAAACAGTCTGGCATTGTATAACATGAAGAACCACAGAGGTTTGATCAAGGTCATAAGGATAATTGACATTCTATGTAGATTATAGTGTATATAGAGAAACACACCTTAGCGTTTACTGTACAGTAGCATAAACACAGACAACACAGACAGCCTGGTGGATGCCAGGATGCAAATTCTAGATTCAAACCATTTAGGAGAAAAAAATAAACATGTATGAATTTGAGATGTGCTGAAGGTGTTAGTCGAGAAACCGCCAAATAAGGTTTGTCTGAAGTGAACATGTGAGATGTTGAGGTATGTGTGTATTTGCTTACCCTTTATTGATTCACGTTTAATGAGAAGTCTAATGGCAAAAACAGTACGGCCATTGACCTGGCTATGATTGAAGTGATGGCCAGTACTCCCATGCTGCTTACATTGGAACGGGGTTCTGACATTAAAATAATATCAGCATATAAACCCTGGACTGTTCCTCTGCAGCTCCACCCATAACCCTCCTTCTTCCCTCCCTCTTTTCTCTCTTTTCTCTTCTCTCTCTCTCTTTCCCTCTCCCTCTCTCTCTCTCCCTCTCTCTCTCTCTCTCTTTATCTCTCATTCACTCTCTCTCTCCACCCCTCCTTTTCCCCCTCACTCCCTCTCTCCTCATCTCAATAAAGGATATCTGAACTGTTTGCTTGCCTACCTGTATGTCAGTCCCAGTGTTAGGTCTTGTAAGTTAATGATTCATCCACTGACTGACTGTCAATACAGTAGTGTGCTAGCTACCCCACCCTGACCCGAGATGCTGGGAAAGGTGGTGGGTTTGGCAGGGGGTGGTAAAGGGTAGTGGAGGTGCGGGGGGGGGGGGGGGCTTACTGTGAGTACAGAGCTCTCTCTCTCAGGTCCTCAACTGCCTCGAGGAGAGAGAAAAAAAACTACATACAAAATAAGCATGAAAGGGAAGGAGAGGGTGTACATGGATGGGCCTTTTTTCCCCTTCACTGTATGCAGTATGTTAGAGGTAGAGTTTTTACTCTCCTATGTACAGTATGTTAGTGGTAGAGTTTTTACTCTCCTTCACTGTATGCAGTATGTTAGAGGTAGAGTTTTTACTCTCCTATGTACAGTATGTTAGTGGTAGAGTTTTTACTCTCCTTCACTGTATGCAGTATGTTAGAGGTAGAGTTTTTACTCTCCTATATACAGTATGTTATAGGTAGAGTTTTTACTCTCCTTCACTGTATGCAGTACTCTCCTATATACAGTATGTTAGTGGT
>NW_027259727.1:0-17500 GCF_045791955.1 Oncorhynchus clarkii lewisi
GTGTGTGTGTGTGTGTGTGTGTGTGTGTGTGTGTGTGTGTGTGTGTGTGTGTGTGTGTGTGTGTGTGTGTGTGTGTGTGTGTGTGTGTGTGTGTGTGTGTGTGTAGAGCAGCATCATCTAACCACACTGCAGGAGAACTGATAGGCTTTTAGAAATATTACTTGTATGTGTCAGACACTGAGTCCATACTTAAAAGAGGAGAGTGGAGAGAGAAGGAGGGTGAGAGAGGAGGGCGAGAGAGAGAGGGGGAGAAGGAAGGGAGAGAGAGAGAGAGAGAGAAGGTAAAAGTACATGACATGACATGAGATCTCTCCCAAACCCCTGCTTCCATACAGTGTTATGAGAGGAGGAGTTCAGTGTTCAGCAGAGGATTGAGGCTGTGTGGACGGGTGTTTTATTGTTGTGTTAAACTAAGCTTGTAATCTACTCTGTCATGTGACAGTTATTAGGTCTTTATGTTTGAAACAGGAAGTGATCTGAATACCAACTATCTTATTAGGGTAGTAAAGACATGGAACACAGAAGAGAGTGAGAGACAGAGAGAGAGAGGGGGAGAGAGAGAGACAGAGAGAGAGAGAGAGAGAGAGAGAGAGAGAGAGAGAGAGAGAGAGAGACAGAGAGACAGAGAGACAGAAGGGGAGAGAGAGAGAAAGGGAAGAGAGAGAGAGAGAGAGAGAGAGAGAGACAGAGAGAGAGAGAGAGAGAGAGAGAGAGAGAGAGACAGAGAGAGAGAGAGAGAGAGAGAGAGAGAGAGAGAGAGAGAGAGAGAGAAAGGGAAAGAGAGAGAGAGAGAGAGAGAGAGAGAGAGACAGAGAGAGAGAGAGATTCTCAAGAGAAGACAGGCTATGTGCTCACTGCCCACACAATGAGGTGGAAACTGAGCTGCACTTCCTAACCTCCTGCAAAATGGATGACCATATTAGAGACACAGATTTCCCTCAGATTACACAGATCCACAAAGAATTTGAATTTTTTTTTTGATAAACTCCCATATCTACTGGGTGAAATACCAGTGTGCCATCACAGCAGCAAGATGTGTGACCTGTTGCCATGAGAAAAGTTCAACCAGTGAAGAACAAACAAACACCATTGTAAATACAACCCATTGTCACGTTCTGACCTTTATTTCCTTTGTTTTGTCATTATTTGTTTTGTTTCACTTTTGTTTATTATCTACCTCACTTGCTTTGGCAATGTAAACATATGTTTCCCATGCCAATAAAGCCCCTTGAATTGAATTGAGAGAGACAGAGAGACAGAGGAGGAGAGAGAGAGAGAGGAGGAGGAGAGAGAGAGAGAGGAGGAGAGAGAGAGAGAGAGAGAGAGAGGACAGAGAGAGAGAGAGACAGAGGAGGAGAGAGCGAGAGAGGAAGAGAGAGAGAGAGAGAGACAGACAGAGACAGACAGAGAGCGAGAGACAGACAGATCCGTCTATTAATAACTACCACACTTAATAACCCTGCAGACTAGACTCGTCTCTCTCTCTCTGGGAAGCAGCGTTGACAGAAGTCATTATTTATTATTATTTATTTATTTATTATTTTAAGACACTAATGTCTACAGGTGTTCGGTCTTAATTTTGGCAAAATAATCCTGCAGCAATAGGATTCGAACGTTTCTTTTAATCGGTGGCTATTAGCCGGCCAAAAAAGATGCAACGTCTAACACTGTTAATGTAACCGTGTATTAGTGGGTTTTCAGTGAATTTATGTAAATCTCAGCAACAAAAGATCCTCTTCTCGAATGCAAAGCTGGAGCCCTGAGCTGGGTACAAATGATTCGACACATCTTACGTTTCTTATAGTTATACTTAACTCGTTGTTATCAGCCACGGAGCAGCACCCAAACAACAGTTTAAATTGGGTGAAAAATAGCAGCAAATAGCCAGAATACAACACAGGAACACAGAGCACACCGCCCTGAAGGCAATAGTATGGTAATAACAACAGCCTGTAATAATGAGACGCTGACATACTCTCTCCCCTGTGACCCCCCTCTCTCTCTCTCAATTCAATTCAAGGGCTTTATTGGCATGGGAAACATGTGTTAACATTGCCAAAGCAAGTGAGGTAGATAATATATAAAGTGAATATATAAAGTGAAAAACAATACAAATTAACAGTAAACATTACACATACCTGAAGTTTCAAAACAATAAAGACATTACAAATGTCATATTATATTTATATACAGTGTTTTAACAACGTACAAATGGTTAAAGGACACAAGATAAAATAAATAAGCATAAATATGGGTTGTATTTACAATGGTGTTTGATCTTCACTGGTTGCCCTTTTCTCGTGGCAACAGGTCGCGAATCTTGCTGCTGTGATGGCACACTGTGGAATTTCACCCAGTAGATATGGGAGTTTATCAAAATAGGATTTGTTTTCGAATTCTTTGTTGGTCTGTGTAATCTGAGGGAAATATGTCTCTCTAATATGGTCATACATTGGGCAGGAGGTTAGGAAGTGCAGCTCAGTTTCCACCTCATTTTGTGGGCAGTGAGCACATAGCCTGTCTTCTCTTGAGAGCCATGTCTGCCTACGGCGGCCTTTCTCAATAGCAAGGCTATGCTCACTGAGTCTGTACATAGTCAAAGCTTTCCTTAATTTTGGGTCAGTCACAGTGGTCAGGTATTCCGCCGCTGTGTACTCTCTGTGTAGGGCCAAATAGCATTCTAGTTTGCTCTGTTTTTTTTGTTAATTCTTTCCAATGTGTCAAGTAATTATCTTTTTGTTTTCTCATGATTTGGTTGGGTCTAATTGTGCTGTTGTCCTGGGGCTCTGTAGGGTGTGTTTGTGTTTGTGAACAGAGCCCCAGGACCAGCTTGCTTAGGGGACTCTTCTCCAGGTTCATCTCTCTGTAGGTGATGGCTTTGTTATGGAAGGTTTGGGAATCGCTTCCTTTTAGGTGGTTGTAGAATTTAACGGCTCTTTTCTGGAATTTGATAATTAGTGGGTATCGGCCTAATTCTGCTCTGCATGCATTATTTGGTGTTCTACGTTGTACACGGAGGATATTTTTGCAGAATTCTGCGTGCATAGTCTCAATTTGGTGTTTGTCCCATTTTGTGAAGTCTTGGTTGGTGAGCGGACCCCAGACCTCACAACCATAAAGGGCAATGGGCTCTATGACTGATTCAAGTATTTTTAGCCAAATCCTAATTGGTATGTTGAAATTTATGTTCCTTTTGATGGCATAGAATGCCCTTCTTGCCTTGTCTCTCAGATCGTTCACAGCTTTGTGGAAGTTACCTGTGGCGCTGATGTTTAGGCCAAGGTATGTATAGTTTTTTGTGTGCTCTAGGGCAACAGTGTCTAGATGGAATTTGTATTTGTGGTCCTGGTGACTGGACCTTTTTTGGAACACCATAATTTTGGTCTTACTGAGATTTACTGTCAGGCCCAGGTCTGACAGAATCTGTGCATAAGATCTAGGTGCTGCTGTAGGCCCTCCTTGGTTGGTGACAGAAGCACAGCAGACATTTGACATTTGACTTCGGATTCTAGCAGGGGGAGGCCGGGTGCTGCAGACTTTTCTATTGCCCGCGCCAATTCGTTGATATATATGTCGAAGAGGGTGGGGCTTAAGCTGCATCCCTGTCTAACCCCACGACCCTGTGTGAAAAAATGTGTGTTTTTTGCCAATTTTAACCACACACTTGTTGTTTGTGTACTGTCTTCAAAATTGGATTTGTTTTCAAATTCTTTGTTGGTCTCTGTAATCATACATTTGACAGAAGCTTGCTTGAGGGACTCTTCTCCAGGTTCATCTTTCTGTAGGGGGAATGGTTTGTTATGGAAGGTTTGGGAATCGCTTCCTTTTAGGGTGGTTGTAGAATTTAACGGCTCTTTTCTGGATTTTGAAAATTAGCGGGTATTGGCCTAATTCTGCTCTGCATGCATTATTTGGTGTTTTAGGTTGTAGGCTGTTTTGGCAGAATTCTGCTTGTAGAGTCCCATATTGTGAAGTCTTGGTTGGTGAGCGGACCCCAGACCTCACAACCATCAAGGGCAATGGGTTCTATAACTGATTCAAGTATTTTTAGCCAGATCCTAATTGGTATGTCAAAATTGATGTTCCTTTTGATGGCATAGAAGGCCCTTCTTGCCTTGTCTCTCAGATCGTTCACAGCTTTGTGGAAGTTACCTGTGGCGCTGATGTTTAGGCTAAGGTATGTATAGTTTTTTGTGTGCTCTAGGGCAACAGTGTCTAGATGGAATTTGTATTTGTGGTCCTGGTGACTGGACCTTTTTTGGAACACCATTATTTTTGTCTTACTGAGATTTACTGTCAGAGCCCAGGTCTGACAGAGTCTGTGCAGAATATCTAGGTGCTGCTGTAGGCCCTCCTCGGTTGGGGACAGAAGCACCAGATCATCAGCAAACAGCAGACATTTGACTTCAGATTCTAGTAGGGTGAGGCCGGGTGCTGCAGACTGTTCTAGTGCCCTCACCAATTTGTTGATATATATGTCGAAGAGGGTGGGGCTAAGCATAATTACTGTCTCGCCCCCCGTGGAAATACATGTGTGTTTTTTGCCAATTTTGGTTTGTATACATGGATTTTATAATGTTGTATGATTTAACCCAAACACCACTTTCCATCAGTTTGTATAGCAGACCCTCATGCCAAATTGAATCGAAGGCTTTTTTGAAATCAACAAAGCATGAGAAGACTTTGCCTTTGTTTTGGTTGGTTTGGTTGTCAATTAGGGTGTGCAGGGTGAATACATGGTCTGTTGTACGGTAATTTGGTAAAAAGCCAATTTGACATTTGCTCAGTACATTGTTTTCATTGAGGAAATGTACGAGTCTGCTGTTAATGATAATGCAGAGGATTTTCCCAAGGTTACTGTTGACACATATTCCACGGCAGTTATTGGGGTCAAATTTGTCTCCACTTTTGTGGATTGGGGTGATCAGTCCTTGGCTCCAAATATTGGGTAAGATGCCAGAGCTAAGGATGATGTTAATGAGTTTTAGTATAGCCAATTGGAATTTGTTGTCTGTATATTTGATCATTTCATTGAGGATACCATCAACACCACAGGCCTTTTTGGGTTGGAGGGTTTTTATTTTGTCTTGTAACTCATCCAATGTAATTGGAGAATCCAGTGGGTTCTGGTAGTCTTTAATAGTTGATTCTAAGATCTGTATTTGATCATGTATATGTTTTTGCTCTTTATTCTTTGTTATAGAGCCAAAAAGATTGGAGAAGTGGTTTACCCATACATCTCCATTTTGGATAGATAATTCTTCGTGTTGTTGTTTGTTTAGTGTTTTCCAATTTTCCCAGAAGTGGTTAGAGTCTATGGATTCTTCAATTGCATTGAGCTGATTTCTGACATGCTGTTCCTTCTTTTTCCGTATTGTATTTCTGTATTGTTTTAGTGATTCACCATAGTGAAGGCGTAGACTCAGGTTTTCCGGGTCACTATGTTTTTGGATGGACAGGTTTCTCAATTTCTTTCTTAGATTTTTGCATTCTTCATCAAACCATTTGTCATTATTGTTAATTTTCTTCGGTTTTCTATTTGAGATTTTTAGATTTGATAGGGAAGCTGAGAGGTCAAATATACTGTTAAGATTTTCTACTGCCAAGTTTACACCTTCACTATTACAGTGGAACGTTTTACCCAGGAAATTGTCTAAAAGGGATTGAATTTGTTGTTGCCTAATTGTTTTTTGGTAGGTTTCCAAACTGCATTCCTTCCATCTATAGCATTTCTTAATGTTACTCAGTTCCTTTGGCTTTGATGCCTCATGATTGAGTATTGCTCTGTTTAAGTAGACTGTGATTTGGCTGTGGTCTGATAGGGGTGTCAGTGGGCTGACTGTGAACGCTCTGAGAGACTCTGGGTTGAGGTCAGTGGTAAAGTAGTCTACAGTACTACTGCCAAGAGATGAGCTATAGGTGTACCTACCATAGGAGTCCCCTCGAAGCCTACCGATGACTATGAACATACCCAGCGTGCGACAGAGCTGCAGGAGTTGTGACCCGTTTTTGTTGGTTATGTTGTCATAGTTGTGCCTAGGGGGGCATATGTGGGAGGGAATGCTGTCACCTCCAGGCAGGTGTTTGTCCCCCTGTGTGCTGAGGGTGTCAGGTTCTTGTCCGGTTCTGGCATTTAGGTCGCCACAGACTAGTACATGTCCCTGGGCCTGGAAATGATTGATTTCCCCCTCCAGGATGGAGAAGCTGTCTTCATTAAAATATGGGGATTCTAGTGGGGGGATATAGGTAGCACACAGGAGGACATTTTTCTCTGTTAGGATAATTTCCTTTTGAATTTCTAGCCAAATGTAGAATGTTCCTGTTTTGATTAATTTAATGGAGTGAGTTAGGTCTGCTCTATACCAAATTAGCATACCCCCTGAGTCCCTTCCCTGTTTCACACCTGGTAGTTTGGTGGATGGGACTACCAGCTCTCTGTAACCTAGAGGGCAACCAGTGGGTTCGTCTCCTCTATACCAGGTTTCTTGCAGGATGACAATGTCTGTATTACCGATTTCTTTGGTGAAGTCCGGGTTTCTGCTCTTTAGGCCAAAGGCAGATGACCTCAGGCCTTGGATATTCCAGGATGATATAGTGAAGGCTTTTTGTTCCATAGAGTGTCCAATGTTGTTGGTCGTGGTTTGGCCTCAGGCCAGTAAGTGTGAGCAGAGCCTGCTGAGCATCTGGTACATGCCATTGGCTTGGGCGAGTGTGAGAGTGGGGGTTGGGACTGTTTGCCCGCTCACTACCTGGGCGTATGTGTGGCTTCCATGTTGAGGCCCTCTTTGCGGGGGTGGGGTGCATGGGGTGGGCAGGAGTGGCATAGGTCTGATCTGAGGGGGCCTAAATGGGGTGTGGGCATGGTTGACGTGGGGGGGTGTTGATTGGTTGGGGTGGGGGTGTGGATGTGTCTGGGTGTACTGTGGTCTGGATGTAATTCCTCTTGGCGTGGGTCCTCTATGTGTAGGTCCAGGGGGGGTCCTGCAGGTCTGGGAGGGTGTCTCGCTGGTCTGGGTGGGGTGTCTATTGATCTGTTGCTCCTGTGTGAAGTGTTGGGGATACGTTTCAGAGCGATGTTCTTTAGAGTCCGGGCAAAGGTGGGCACTGCTGCCTTGTAGAGGTGGACCTGGTCATAGAGGCTGTTCAAGTCCAGGGTGGAGTGGTGGGCCAGGAAAACATTTGGTTTTGAGGCACAGTCACGGGAAATACTTGCGTTTACCCGCTGTATTGTAGCAGGGTGGAGATAACCACTTGTGCGTTGGGGAAAGTAGAAGAAGCCTTTTCAATCAATCCTTTCAGTGCTGTGGCCACCCTTTCCTGCTGTGCTCTCAGGTCGTTTGTGCCTGTGTGTATTATTATGTGGCTGGGTGAACCTAGTTGGTCCTCAGACAGAAGGTCGAGGGCGCGCTGGGTGTTTGGACACCAGAGTTTAGACACACTGTGTTTGGGAAAAAGTTTTTTTTCTTCTATATATTTCCCATTTGAGTCCATAAGTAGTACAATCTGTGTCTTGTGTTTGTCCTCAGTGGGTGTGAGGGGGTTGTCAGAAGGGCTATCAGGGTGGCTGACAGGGGGGGTGCTCAGAGGGGGTGAGAGCCGCTGGGCTTGTGGTTCTTCATTTGGCTGTTCTGCTGTGATGTCGACTCTATGGTCAGGGTCTGGTGTGGACTGTTCTGCTGTGGTGTCAGGACTTTTGTCAGGTGCTGAGGTGGGCTGTTCTGCTGGCTTCTCTGTGGGGGTGGCCACCTCTCTAGTGGGTTGTTCTCTGTCACACGCCGTCCCCCTCAACCTCTCCTCCGTCCCCCTCACCCTCTCCTCCATCCCCCTCAACCTCTCCTCCACCAGCAGTCTGATCCTCTCCTCTAGTGCTCTGTTCCTCTCCTGATTCTGCTCTTTCTCCTGTTGAAGTTGTCTCACCACAGTCCAGAGTGCAGATATGTCTCTGTCCACCTCCAGCTCTCCGGGTCTGGTTAAGGGGGTGTTGTTGTGCTGGACTGTTGTCTGGGTCTGTGCTGACTGAAGTGTAATCACCTGCTGTTCCAGCTCCACCTGTCTTACCTCCAGCTGGGTGAATTTGTCCTTCATTTCAACGAGGGAGTGGTAATCTGTGCTGGGAGGTTGACTCTCCGCTGGGGGTTGCTCGTCTGTGGGGTTACATAATGAAGAGGTCTGGTCTGACCCGCTCGGGGTGGGGGTATCTTTATCAAGGGAGAGCTTCTCCTGCTGGGCTAATTCTTTGATTAGGTGAAAGTCCAGCTGAAACTGTTTGGGGTTACCCTGTACCATTACTGTTCCGGACTTAAAGATATTTATATTACCTGACTCAGAGTCCTCGTTATCAAGTATTCTGAGTTTCCACCCCTCGTTAACCCCCCCTCTCTTAACAAAGGGGTAGTGTGCTAATATAGCACTGTGCCATGCCAGGGGATGGTTTGTGTGGAAGATAAGGTTGCTGATGTTCCCATTTTTGTAATAGTCAGCAAAAAGTGTCTCTTGATTTTCCATAAGGAGCTTCATTTTGTAATCTTTTCTTGCCTTATCATTCTTTACATGCACAGGGTACTGTATTTGAATTACCTCTGAAGAGTGGGAGGGAGCTTCTAAGGCCTCTCCATTTGGTTGGGGTAGACTGTGTGACTCCCCTGCCATTGTTGGGCTAATGGGCTTTGACACCTCTCACTTGACACGTCAGTGCTAGTTGAAGCTGTATCAAGCTTGGTAGAATTATGTTAGAATTCAGTCGTTACAAAGTAATGTTGTGTATTTTTCTTCTTGGCTTTTGGAAATAAAATATAGTTTCAGACTAAACATTACTCACTCAGTTCCAGGTTGGATGGTGTTTTCAGGTTTCTGTTGTTTTCCAGAGAATGTTCTGTATGTGAACCTTCCAGGTGATTCCGTAAACCCGTCCAAAATCAGGTTGTAGGTTTTAAGTTTTGATTTGAAGTAGGGGTTATGTTGTAGAGGGTAGAATGTGTTCCTGACAAAAAATCCAAGTTTATCTAACTCCTAATCTATATTTTTTAAAGAAAATGCTGAAAAATGCAGGAGCTCTGATCCTGACCTCTGCTCTGCTCTCTCTCTCTCTCTCTCTCTCTCTCTCTCTCTCCGCTCCTCTCTCTCTCTCTCTCTCTCTCTCTCTCCGCTCCTCTCTCTCTCTCTCTCTCCGTTCCTCTCTCTCTCTCCCTTTCTCATTGTTCGTCACCAAACTGTTCCTGGATGGTTGGGAGAAGTTGCTCTCAGAGAATGTGTTGGTAGCATTCTTTATTCATGGCCGTGTTCTTAGGCAACATTGTGAGTGAGCCCACTCCCTTGGCTGAGAAGCAACCCCACACATGAAAGGTCTCAGGATGCTTTACTGTTGGCATGACACAGGACTGATGGTAGCGCTCACCTTGTCTTCTCCGGACAAGCTTTTTTCCAGATACCACAAACAATCGGAAAGGTGATTCATCAGAGAAAATGACTTTACCCCAGTCCCCTCAGCAGTCCAATCCCTGTACCTTTTGCAGAATATCAGTCTGAACCTGATGTTTTTCCTGGAGAGAAGTGGCTTCTTTGCTGCCCTTCTTGACACCAGGCCATCCTCCAAAAGTCTTCGCCTCACTGTGCGTGCAGATGCACTCACACCTGCCTGCTGCCATTCCTGAGCAAGCTCTGTACTGGTCGTGTCCTGATCCAGCAGCTGAATCAACTTAACTTAATTAAGGAGTCCTGGTGCTTGCTGGACTTTCTTTGGCGCCCTGAAGCCTTCTTCACAACAATTGAACCGCTCTCAATGAAATTCTTGATGATCCGATAAATGTTTGATTTAGGTGCAATCTTACTGGCATCAATATCCTTGCCTGTGAAGCCCTTTTTGTGCGAAGCAATAATGACCGCACGTGTTTCCTTGCAGGTAACCATGGTTGACAGAGGAAGAACAATGATTCCAAGCATTGGCTTCCTTTTGAAGCTTCCAGTCTTTTATTCGAACTCAGTCAGCATGTCAGAGTGATCTCCAGCCTTCCAGTCCTCGTCAACACTCACACCTGTGTTAACGAGAGAATCACTGACATGATGTCAGCTGGTCCTTTTGTGGCAGGGCTGAAAATGCAGTGGAAATGTTTTTTGGGGGATTCAATTCATTTGCATGGCAAAAAGGGACTTTGCAATTAATTGCAATTCATCTGATCACTCTTCATAACATTCTGGAGTATATGCAAATTGCCATCATACAAACTGAGGTAGCAAACTTTGTGAAAATTAATATTTGCGTCATTCTCAAAACTTTTGGCCATGACTGTACTTACTATGAGTGAGATATGTGGTTGTCCTACCTCGCTAGCTGAAGATGATGATGCAATAACTGTAAGTTGTTCTGGATAAAAGTGTCTGCTAAATTACTAAAATCCTAAATGTGATCGATCGGGCGAATCAGGAAAAAGCCCCAGGGTGCTACTTGATCTGACCTACCCCATCAACCAATCAGTGGATCTGTCACTGGGAGCCTCTACAGCAATGCTCAACCTGATTGGTTTCTTATGAATTACACACCTCGAGAGCCTGGCAGAGAGAGAAATGCCACAGAGCTTTATCAAAATGGCCTCACTTATGGAAATGGGCCTTGGGTTGTTTGTTTGTTTCTCTCTCTATGCCCCCCCTGCAAACCTTTATTTAACTAGGCAAGTCAGTTAAGAACAAATTCTTATTTACAATGATGTCTAGGAACAGTGGGTTAACTGCCTGTTCAGGGGCAGAACGACAGATTTGTACTTTGTCAGCTCAGGGATTCAATCCAGCAACCTTTCAATTACTGTCCCAACGCTCTAACCACTAGGCTACCTGCCTCCTCTACACTCTAACCATTAGGCTACCTGCCACCCCTCCACTCTAACCACTAGGCTACCTGCCACCCCTCCACACTAACCACTAGGCTACCTGCCTCCTCTACACTCTAACCACTAGGCTACCTGCCTCCTCTACACTCTAACCATTAGGCTACCTGCCTCCTCTACACTCTAACCACTAGGCTACCTGCCTCCTCTACACTCTAACCACTAGGTTACCTGCCTCCTCTACACTCTAACCACTAGGCTACCTGCCTTCCCTGCACTCTAACCACTAGGCTACCTGCCGTCCCTGCACTCTAACCACTATGCTACCTGCCGTCCCTGCACTCTAACCACTAGGCTACCTGCCGTCCCTGCACTCTAACCACAAGGCTGCCTGCCGCCCTTACACTCTAACCACTAGGTTACCTGCCGTCCCTGCACTCTAACCACTAGGCTACCTGCCGTCCCTGCACTCTAACCACTAGGCTACCTGCCGTCCCTGCACTCTAACCACTAGGCTACCTGCCGTCCCTGCACTCTAACCACTAGGCTACCTGCCGCCCCTACACTCTAACCACTAGGCTACCTGCCGTCCCTGCACTCGAACCACTAGGCTACCTGCCGTCTCTACACTCTAACCACTAGGCTACCTGCCGCCCCTACACTCTAACCACTAGGCTACCTGCCGTCCCTGCACTCTAACCACTTGGCTACCTGCCGCCCCTACACTCTAACCACTAGGCTACCTGCCGTCCCTGCACTCTAACCACTAGGCTACCTGCCGCCCCTACACTCTAACCACTAGGCTACCTGCCTCCTCTACACTCTAACCACTAGGCTACCTGCCGTCCCTGCACTCTAACCACTAGGCTACCTGCCGTCCCTGCACTCTAACCACTAGGCTACCTGCCTCCTCTACACTCTAACCACTAGGCTACCTGCCACCCCTCCACTATCAACACTAGGCTACCTGCCGCCCCTATGCTCTAACCACTAGGCTACCTGCCGCCCCTACACTCTAACCACTAGACTACCTGAACTAACCACTAGGCTACCTGCCGCCACTCCACTCTAACCATTAGGCTACCTGCCGCCACTCCACTCTAACCACTAGGCTACCTGCTCTAACCACTAGGCTACCTGCCGCCCCTACACTCTAACCACTAGGCTACCTGCTCTAACCACTAGGCTACCTGCCGCCCCAACACTCTAAACTCTAGGCTACCTGCCGCCCCAACACTCTAACCACTAGGCTACCTGCCGCCACTCCACTCTAACCACTAGGCTACCTGCCGCCACTCCACTCTAACCACTAGGCTACCTGCCACCCCTCCACTCTAACCACTAGGCTACCTGCCTCCTCTACACTCTAACCACTAGGCTACCTGCCGTCTCTACACTCTAACCACTAGGCTACCCTGCCGCCCCTCCATTCTAACCACTAGGCTACCTGCCGCCACTCCACTCTAACCACTAGGCTACCTGCCACCACTCCACTCTAACCACTAGGCTACCTGCCTCCTCTACACTCTAACCACTAGGCTACCTGCCGTCTCTACACTCTAACCACTAGGCTACCCTGCCGCCCCTCCACTCTAACCACTAGGCTACCTGCCACCCCTCCACTCTAACCACTAGGCTACCTGCCGCACCTCCACTCTAACCACTAGGCTACCTGCCGCCCCTCCACTCTAACCACTAGGCTACGTGCCGCCCCTCCACCCTAACCACTAGGCTACCTGCCGCCCCTCCACTCTAACCACTAGGCTACGTGCCACCCCTCCACTCTAACCACTGCCGCCCCTCCACTCTAACCACTAGGCTACGTGCCACCCCTACGGGCCAGGCTTCTTGCCATCCAGGACCTCTATACCAGGCGGTGTCAAAGGAAGGCCCTAAAAATTGTCAAAGACTCCAGCCACCCCTGTCATAGACTGTTCTCTCTGCTACAGCACGGCAAGCGGTACCGGGGCGCCGAGTCTAGGACCAAGAGGCTTCTAAACAGATTATATCCCCAAACCATAAGACTCCAGAACATCTAGTCAAATGGCTACCCAGACTATTTGCATTGCCCACCCCCACGCTGCTGCTACTCTCTGTTATTATCTATACATAGTCACTTTAATAACTCTACCTACATGTACATATTACCTCAATTACCTTGACTAACCGGTGCCCCCGCACATTGACTCTGTACCGGTAACCCCTGTCTATAGCCTCCACACTGACTCTGTACCGTAACACCCTGTATATAGCCTCCACACTGACTCTGTACCGTAACACCCTGTATATAGCCTCCACACTGACTCTGTACCGTAACACCCTGTATATGGCCTACACATTGACTCTGTACCGGTACCCCCTGTATATAGCCTCCACATTGACTCTGTACCGGTACCCCCTGTATATAGCCTCCACATTGACTCTGTACCGGTACCCCCTGTATATAGCCTCCACATTGACTCTGTACTGGTACTCCCTGTATATAGCCTCCACATTGACTCTGTACTGGTACTCCCTGTATATAGCCTCCACATTGACTCTGTACCGTAACACCCTGTATATAGCCTCCACATTGACTCTGTACCGTAACACCCTGTATATAGCCTCCACATTGACTCTGTACCGGTGCCCCCTGTATATAGTCTCCACATTGACTCTGTACCGTAACACCCTGTATATAGCCTCCACATTGACTCTGTACCGGTGCCCCCTGTATATAGTCTCCACATTGACTCTGTACCGTAACACCCTGTATATAGCCTCCACACTGACTATATACCGTAACACCCTGTATATAGCCTCCACATTGACTCTGTACCGGTGCCCCCTGTATATAGTCTCCACATTGACTCTGTACCGTAACACCCTGTAAATAGCCTCCACATTGACTATGTACTGGTGCCCCCTGTATATAGTCTCCACATTGACTCTGTACCGTAACACCCTGTATATAGCCTCCACACTGACTATATACCGTAACACCCTGTATATAGCCTCCACATTGACTCTGTACTGGTACTCCCTGTATATAGCCTCCACATTGACTCTGTACCGTAACACCCTGTATATATCCTCCACATTGACTCTGTAACGTAACACCCTGTATATAGTCTCCACATTGACTCTGTACCGTAACACCCTGTATATAGTCTCCACATTGACTCTGTACCGTAATACCCTGTATATAGTCTCCACATTGACTCTGTACCGTAACACCCTGTAAATAGCCTCCACACTGACTCTGTACCGTAACACCCTGTATATAGCCTCCACATTGACTCTGTACCGGTACTCCCTGTATATAGCCTCCACATTGACTCTGTACCGTAACACCCTGTATATATCCTCCACATTGACTCTGTACCGTAACACCCTGTATATAGCCTCCACATTGACTCTGTACCGGTACTCCCTGTATATAGCCTCCACATTGACTCTGTACCGTAACACCCTGTATATATCCTCCACATTGACTCTGTACCGTAACACCCTGTATATAGTCTCCACATTGACTCTGTACCGTAACACCCTGTATATAGTCTCCACATTGACTCTGTACCGTAATACCCTGTATATAGTCTCCACATTGACTCTGTACCGTAACACCCTGTAAATAGCCTCCACACTGACTCTGTACCGTAACACCCTGTATATAGCCTCCACATTGACTCTGTACCGGTACTCCCTGTATATAGCCTCCACATTGACTGTGTACCGTGACACCCTGTATATATCCTCCACATTGACTCTGTACTGTAACACCCTGTATATAGCCTCCACATTGACTCTGTACCATAACACCCTGTATATAGACTCCACATTGACTCTGTACTGTAATACCCTGTATATAGCCTCGACATTGACTCTGTACCGTAACACCCTGTATATAGCCTCCACACTGACTATATACCGTAACACCCTGTATATAGCCTCCACATTGACTCTGTACCGGTGCCCCCTGTATATAGTCTCCACATTGACTCTGTACCGTAACACCCTGTATATAGCCTCCACATTGACTATGTACTGGTGCCCCCTGTATATAGTCTCCACATTGACTCTGTACCGTAACACCCTGTATATAGCCTCCACACTGACTATATAACGTAACACCCTGTATATAGCCTCCACATTGACTCTGTACCGGTACTCCCTGTATATAGCCTCCACATTGACTCTGTACCGTAACACCCTGTATATATCCTCCACATTGACTCTGTACCGTAACACCCTGTATATAGTCTCCACATTGACTCTGTACCGTAACACCCTGTATATAGTCTCCACATTGACTCTGTACCGTAATACCCTGTATATAGTCTCCACATTGACTCTGTACCGTAACACCCTGTAAATAGCCTCCACACTGACTCTGTACCGTAACACCCTCTATATAGCCTCCACATTGACTCTGTACCGGTACTCCCTGTATATAGCCTCCACATTGACTCTGTACCGTAACACCCTGTATATATTCTCCACACTGACTCTGTACCGTAACACCCTGTATATAGCCTCCACATTGACTCTGTACCGGTACTCCCTGTATATAGCCTCCACATTGACTCTGTACCGTAACACCCTGTATATATCCTCCACATTGACTCTGTACCGTAACACCCTGTATATAGTCTCCACATTGACTCTGTACCGTAACACCCTGTATATAGTCTCCACATTGACTCTGTACCGTAATACCCTGTATATAGTCTCCACATTGACTCTGTACCGTAACACCCTGTAAATAGCCTCCACACTGACTCTGTACCGTAACACCCTGTATATAGCCTCCACATTGACTCTGTACCGGTACTCCCTGTATATAGCCTCCACATTGACTGTGTACCGTGACACCCTGTATATATCCTCCACATTGACTCTGTACCGTAACACCCTGTATATAGCCTCCACATTGACTCTGTACCGGTACCCTCTGTATATAGCCTCCACATTGACTCTGTACTGTAACACCCTGTATATAGCCTCCACATTGACTCTGTACCATAACACCCTGTATATAGACTCCACATTGACTCTGTACTGTAATACCCTGTATATAGCCTCCACATTGACTCTGTACCGTAACACCCTGTATATAGCCTCCACGTTGACTCTGTACCATAACACCCTGTATATAGACTCCACATTGACTCTGTACCGTAATACCCTGTATATAGCCTCCACATTGACTCTGTACCGTAACACCCTGTATATAGCCTCCACATTGACTCTGTACCGTAATACCCTGTATATAGTCTCCACATTGACTCTGTAGCGGTACCCCCTGTATATAGCCTCCACATTGACTCTGTACCGTAATACCCTGTATATAGTCTCCACATTGACTCTGTAGCGGTACCCCCTGTATATAGCCTCCACATTGACTCTGTACCGTAATACCCTGTATATAGTCTCCACATTGACTCTGTAGCGGTACAACCTGTATATAGCCTCCACATTGACTCTGTACCGTAATACCCTGTATATAGCTTCGCTATTGTTATTTTACTGCTTCTCTTTAATCATTTATTTTTAGGAATTTTCTTAAAACTTCATTACTGTTTAAGGGCTTGTAATTAAACATTTCACTGTAAGGTCTCCTACATCTGTTCTTATCTTCCTTCTGCTCTCCTCCCTCTGCTCTCCTCCCTCTCTTCCCCTCTCTACTCTTCTCCTCCCTCTCTTCTCCTCCCTCTCTCAAATGGATAGTGAGAGAGATGGAGAGAAAGCGAAGGAGAGAGAGTGTGACAAAATCTCTGACCTAGCAGGAATGGTAAGAGATTCTGCTCTGACCTAGCAGGAATGGTGAGAGATTCTGCTCTGACCTAGCAGGAATGGTGAGAGATTCTGCTCTGACCTAGCAGGAATGGTGAGAGATTCCAAGCAGAGGAAGGAGGGAACAAGTAGGGGTCAGAAGTATATCATGTACAGTATTACCCAACAAGGAGAAGAGAAAGAGAGAGTAGACTGAGGTCATAGGAAGGAAGGAAGGAAGGAAGGAAGGAAGGAAGGAGGGAAGGAAGGAAGGAGGGAGGGAAGGAAGGAAGGAGGGAAGGAAAGAAGGAGGGACGGAAGGAAGGAGGGAAGGAGGGAAGGAAGTAAGGAGGGAGGGAGGATAGGAAGGAAGGAAGGAAGGAAGGAAGGAAGGAAGGAAGGAAGGAAGGAAGGAAGGAAGGAAGGAAGGAAGGAAGGAAGGAAGGAAGGAATGACGGAAGGAAGGAATGACGGAAGGAAGGAAGGAAGGAAGGAGATGGAACAGTATTATTAACCAGACATGTGAGAGAAAACATGAGCGATGGAAAGTGTGGAAGAGTGCTCATCCAAGCCCGAGTACGAACAGCAACCTCATCAATAAGAATAATGTACTGTGTTCGCCTGTGATTTCTCCCACCTTGCTGGTTGAGCAACAGGACTCTTCTTTTACAGTAGCTCCACTGCCCCAAAATGGCCGTCAACAACTCAAAAAACAACCAGTTGAAAACAGAGAAACCAGAGTGAAACTGACCTTGCTGGTTGAACAACAGGGTGTTTGTTGAACAACAGGGGCCTAACTCCACCGTTCCAACAACTACCCCTCCCCCAATCCACTACAACGCAACAACACTGAATCCCACCTTGCTGGTTGAGCAACAGGACCCTCCTTCTATTATAACTCCACTGCCCCAAAATGGCCGTCAGCAACT